>NW_006400132.1:1332541-1336728 GCF_000299155.1 Elephantulus edwardii
CATAGGGTCGCTATGAGTCGCAAGCGACTCGACGGCACGTAACAACAACAACATTTTGATGGCAGTATTCACAGCCAGTGTTTTCTATATGTAAATTCAGTGATATCGATTGTAATCTTCAAGTTGTGCTACCCTTTTGACTACCCATGCCCACTTTATTCTATTCAAATTGTACTCTATTCCCTTAAACTTAAGCTTCAAATTTAGATACTTAAGGTAAGCTTAAAATTTAATATTCAATTTTATAATTAGGTAAATGGAGTTCTAAACACTGAAGGGAAAGAATGCCTGCGAGGTATTTTTAAATGTGGAGTAGTAATGATTCCTTTCTCAAGTAGGTTTCATATAGTTTAATGGAACTTACAGGCGTATATGGTTAGTGGTGTTGCTATTATCTACTGTTGAGTAAGAACCAACCTACAGCTGACCCTCCAGTGGGTTTTCAGAGACAGTAAATTACATGTGGGATGAGATAGATCATCCTTCTTCAACGGAGCAGCTGGCACACTTGAACCATGTGGCTTTGTGATGGCAGCAAATGTCCTTATCATTAGGCCACCAGATCTCCCTTACTGAAGTACTTACATGGCCTACATAGAAAATCCTGGCAATCCAGTTCCACAAATTAGCCAGTGAACATTCTGTGGATCCTATCAGTCCGGCCCACAACCAGTCACAGTACTTGCAAAGGACTAGGCAGATTTTATTCTATAATGTATGAATTTGTTAAGGGCTGACTCCATAGCAGCTAAAAGCACTAACAATTTTAAAACAGTAAAAATTGAGATCATTAACTCCATTTGGTAAATCACTTGCATTGAATCATTCTTGGCACACACAACCGAATAGACAAACTCTTTTAAAAAAAAGAAAAGAAATCTCAATTTGACCATAAAAATGATCATGATTTTAACATTTATTTTTATAAAATAAAAAAGAATATGTTTTGCTAAACCTTGAGATACACATTTGCATACAAAATATTCTGGCAAATAGTATTTTACACATGCATTTATAAAATAATGCTTTATAAATTAATTTTTAACTACTTATAGGTTATAATGCCTTTACCTGAATTTTTTTGAAACACAATTATTCATTCTTTAGCAATAGATACCAGCCTATTTCTAATTTCAACATTAGAGCATCGGGCAAATTTAAAGATACACAAATATAATGGCTATTGTTTAAAACATGATACTACATTATTTTCAAATTACAAAATGAAACAAAGGGATAACTATTTTTTTAAAAAATGTATAATTATATTCTAAATCTTGAGCCTTCATTCTTATTTCCTTTACATAAATTTATTGGTCTTCTAAATTATTTATTATTATGACTCGGTCAATTGTTTTTAATTGCCATTTTTGTTATTGTTATTTTTTGTTTATTGGTCTTTACATTAACAGTCATGGAATATATGTAGCAAATATCTAGAAAGGTATAGAAATAGTGCTAATAAAAATTAAAATTCACAAATTACATATTGACTCATAATTTCTTTATTAACTCTGAATATTAACACAAATTCTTCTCCTTTACAGAAAATTCTTAAGGATAATTAATAATAATTATAGATAATATTTTTCTATTGATAACATGTGTAATAGCAAACACTGCTGACCAGGAGTGAAATTGAACATTAATTAGTTTTATAAATGGAGAGAGAATGATTTCCCTAAGGGATTAATTTCTAAAAGAGAAATATTTTGTTCTTATCAGGATATTAAGAAAAATAAAATATTAACAATATAACAAACATCATTCATTAAAGTATAAAATAATGTGCAATGAAAATTATTCTTTTTGCAATAAAGTAATAAAAATTCATTTTTTTGCACTTATTCTATCACTTAAAGTAATAGTCCATTTCCTCACAATAGATGGATGAATAGTACCCATTTTTATTGCTGTTGTTGTCATTAAGTGCCATAAAGTCATAGATAACCCATAGCGACCCTATAAACAAAAGTCTTGAAAATAAAACTTTCATCTTTTCTTCCAAGTTCATAGAGTTTCTGGAGGCAAGCTTTATTTAGGAAGTGGATGCCACTCCTGTTTCCTAGCCTGTTTTACTCAGGAGATCCACAAAACGCAGTCCGTCAGGATGCAAAACCCTTTTTCTTTTCTTTTTTTAAAAAAAAAAATTATTTGGGAATTCCATTCATTCATTGTTGCACCTTTCCCCCCCCACTCCCCCCTCTACCCTTTGCTCCTCTCCTTCAAAAGCAAAACCTTTTTTAAATACAGGGCAAATGCAGTCAGCTCACACCCTATTGTTACAATGGCCACACCCTAGTTAGTATCAATCCCAAACCAGAAAATACACCTTTGCAGAATCCAGGCATTTGCTCATGTTCCCAGCCTGGAAATAGCCCCTATTTATTATTAGAAATTTAATATTATGCAAGATTCTCACCACTGAGCTGATTGGTAACATTGTGGATAGATGGTGAAGGGATTGAGATTGTAAAGAGCTTTAGTTTGCCTGGCTCCACAATCAACACTCTTGTCACCAGCAGCCAGGAAAATAAAAGACGGATTACACTGAAAAAGACTGCTGTCAGAAGACCTCTCCAAAGTACTGAAGAGCAATAATGTCAGTCTGGAGACTAAGGTGTGTCTGATACAGGCCATAGTCTTTGCAATCATTTGTTATGCATCAAAGAGCTGGACAATGACTAAGGGTGAACTGTGGTGTTGGAGAAGAGTATTGAATAAACCATGGATTGCTAAGAGAATGAAAAAGTTCAAACTAGAGAGAGGGTTAAACCAGGCTTCTCCTTGGAGGCAAGGTTCGTCTGACATACTTTTGACACGTTTCAAGGAGGGACTAGTCCTTGGAGAGGGACATCATGCTTGGGAGGGTGGAGGGACAGCCCAGGAGAGGAAGAGTCTCAATGAGAGCAATTAATTCAGTGACTCGTGTAATATGGGTAAGTGTGTCAGAGACAATAAGACTGGCAGGATGTTGGGCTGTTGTTCATAGGGTTCTGTGAATCACGGGTGACTTGAGAGCACATAACAACAACAACAATAATGTTATGCATGTTGTTGTTATGTGCTGTCAAGTGGTTTGTGACTTACAGTGACCCTATATAGTACAATAGCCCTAAACTCTGCTCTGTTCTGTGCCAATCACACTGTCTCTGACACTCCCATCCAGATATCCCAGTCACTGAATTAATCCACCTCATAGAGGCCCTTCCCCTCCTGCACTGTCCCTCCACCCTCCCAAGCATGATGTCCTTCTCCAAGGACCGGTCTCTCCTCACAACATGTACAAAGTATGTAAGACGGAGCCTCAGAATCCTTGCCTCCAAGGAGCAGCATGGTTTAACCCTCTCCAGGACAAATCTGTTTGTTTTCCTAGCAGTCTGTGGTACTCCCAATACTCTTCCCCAGCACCACAGCTCAAAGACATCAGTCATCCTTCTATCCTCCTTAGTCTTTGTACGAATCTCTGATGCATAACAAGTGATTACAAAAACCATGGCCTGTATCAGATGCACCTTAGTCTCCAGAGAGACACCATTGCTCTTCAGTACTTTGGAGAGGTCCCTAACAGCAGACTTTCCCATGGTAATATGTCTTTTAATTTCCTGGCTACTGGTGCCAAGAGTGTTGACTGTGGAGGCAAGCAAACTAAAGCTGTGAACATTCTCAATCTCCTCACCATCCATTCTGATGCTGCCAATTGGTCTAGTGGTGAGAATATTTGTTTTCTTGACATTGAGCATCAATCCATATTGCAGGATGCAGTCCTTGACCCTCTGCAGCAGGTGCTTTAGGTCCTCCTGAGTTTCAGCAAGCAGCGTTCTGTCATCTGCACAACACAGATTGTTGACAGATCTTCCACCAATCTTGACCCCACATTTCTTCTCATGGAGACCAGCCTCCCGGATGATCTGTTCTGCATACAGGTTGAAAAGATATGGAGACAGGACACATCCCTGGTGTACACCCTTCCCAATTTTGAACCATGCAGTGTTTCCTTGCTCTGTTCTGACAACTGCCTCGTGGTACAAGTATAGGTTTTGCATTAGCATAATCAAGTGTTCTTGGATTCCCATTCTTCTCAGAGTCAGCCACAGTTTGTTATGATCCACACAGTCAAAGTCTTTGCATAGTCCATGAAACACAGATAGACATTCCTCTGGTATTCTCTGCTTTTAGCTAAGATC
>NW_006400132.1:1336828-1337936 GCF_000299155.1 Elephantulus edwardii
TCAGAAGAGACTCTAAAAATTGCACTGGAGCGCAGAGAAGCCAAAGCACAAGGAAGAATTCAAGATACTAAAGAGTTGAATAGAAGATTTCAAAAGGCAGTACGGGATGACAAAGCAAAATTTTACAATGAAAGGTACAAGGAGTTGAACTCAGAAAATCAAAAGTGCCTAACTCGCTCAGCATTTCTTATGCTCAAGGACATGAAGAACAAATTCAAACCTCGAGTTGATATAAAAGGATGCTCTAGGCAGAATGTTAAATGATACAGGAAGTATTAAAAGAAGATGGAAAGACTATACTGAGTCACTGTATCGAAAGGAATTGGCAGACACAGAAGAATTTCATGAAACAACATATGAGCAAGAGCCTATGGAGATGAAGGAAGAAGTTCAAACTGCTTTGAAGGAAACAGCAAAAATAAGGCCCCAGGAATAGATGGTATACCAATTGACATATTTCAGCTTAAAGATGCTGCCCTGGACGTACTGACCAAATTGTGCCAACAAATCTGGAGAACAACCACTTGGCCAACTGACTGGAAGAGATCGATATTTGTTCCTATCCCAAAGAAGAGTGATCCAACAGAGTGTGGAAACTATAGAACAATATCATTAATTTCACATGCAAGCAAGATTCTGCTGACGATTATCCAAAAATGACTGGAACAACACATCAGTAGAGAACTGCCAGAAGTCCATGCTGGATTTAGAAGGGGTCGTGGTGCTAGGGGTATTGTAGCTGATGTTAGATGGATCTTAGCTGAAAGCAGAGAATACCAGAGAAATGTCTATCTGTGTTTCATTCACTATGCAAAGGCGTTTGACTGTGTGGATCATAACAAACTATGGCTGACTCTGAGAAGAATGGGAATCCCAGAACCTTGATCGTTCTAATGCGAAACCTATACTTGGACCAGGAGGCAGTCATCAGAACCGAACAAGGAAACGCTACATGGGTCAAAATTGGGAGGGGCGTATGCCAGGGATGCATCCTATCTTGATAACTTTTCAATCTGTATGCAGAACAAATTATCCAGGAGGCTGTGTTCTATGAGGAGAAATGTGCGGTGAAGATTGGTGGTCGATCTATCAACAATCTGCATTATGC
>NW_006400132.1:1338109-1342476 GCF_000299155.1 Elephantulus edwardii
AGCATTTTGTTAAATTTTTGTTTGGTTAGTGTTTCTCTCTGGTACACTTAAAAGAGAGCTTGTTGTATATAATATAGATTAGTTAGGAAAATATTTTAGTCATAAATTTAAAAGGATGCATAAGTGATACTCCAAAACAGCAGTGTCCAAATAATTTCTTTTAAAAACTTTAGTTTCTATGAAGCAGATGCTTAAAATGCCCCACATGTTTAACTTTCCTCAAATTCTATACCACTCTCTCCCTAGCATCTTCAAATATTCCCTCTCCAATAGTTCTCTTGCCCCTCTCTATGTGTTTAGATTTTATAATGCACTGCAATGTCTTACAAAAACTCAACAAGCTGTCAGAGAAAATGTTGATCTTGTTTTATAAACTGGCAAATCCTAGATGCAAGGATTAGTAATGTTTGCCAGGCAACTACAGACGTGATAAATATCAGGGCAGCTGGCAAGTTCAGAGACTGGTGGACTACAGAAGGGACAGGTATAGGATGCGAGTTCAGAATAGCTGGATCAGGAATGTTTACTGTTCAGTGCAAAATATCATTGAACCTTGAAAAGAATTCCTTTATATCAATTCTCAGAGCTATACGCTATACTCCTAAGAGAACTAAGCATAGTGACTTGGGTCATACCTTCAGGTTAGGTAGGAAATCAACATTCATCTCACCCTAATCTTTCCTCACTAAAACAATAAATAATTTGATCTAGAATGTGTTCATAAGCACAAAGAAGCTTGAATTTACATTATGTTGCAAAGTGAAAATATAGAGTTATTTAAGTCACATTACTTCATTCACTGCACCACAATCACTATCTTGCTGTTTCTATAAAACATTGCTACTGGAAAATCACAGCTGTGCAATGTGCCACCAGAAAAATCAATCTTGAAAACAGGGATTGTAATAAAATAATCAGAGTATCCTTTATATACCAGTGTATAGAAAATAGAGAGCTCAAGTTTAGCCAGTACTTTCAGGAGGAAAAGTTGAAGTTGTCTTAGAAAAAAAAAAAAGGTTAATTGTATCAGGTATATTTTGGGTTTGTTTGTTTTTTTTAATTGGGTCACGTGTGTGTGTGTGTGTACCATCAAATAGAATCTGACTGGTACAGGAGGAGATTGCCCCTTCTTCTCCAGCAGAGCATCTGGTGGATTTGCATCACATACCTCTGGGATTGCAGTGCAGCTTCTTTCCAGTAGGCCACCAGAGGTCCCGATGGTTTTGTTTTGGGTTTGGTTTTTTTTATTATTTTTCTTTACAGTTTTATTTTTATTATTACTTTAAATGAAAGCTTATAGAGACTTAGGGTTTCTAAGCTTTCACTGTTGCACTTTTCTCCCTACCTCCCCTACCTTCCAAGTCACTCTTCTCCTTGAAAAGAAGAAGAAAAAAATTTCATTGTTATGTGATCTCTTCCCCCAAGTCCACTCCACTATGCAAGGTTTACTCTGGCATTCTATAATGAGAAGTATACTCATTCATATATCCCTTTTAAACAATTCTCTCCCTCATCTGTTTCAATGTAATATATGTCATTCCTCCACTCCTTTTCTGTCTTCTCTCAGCCAGACCCATTTTACAACAGTGGCCTTATGCAATATTTGTCCTTTTGTGACTGAGGTATTTCACTCAGCATAATGTCCTCCAGGGTCATCCATTTTTCATATTTCATGAGTTCCTTGTTTTTCAATGCTGCATGCTATTCCATTGTGTGAATATACCAGAGCATCTGATTAGGTCTTTAGTCATAATGAAACATGTATTATTTTTCTTCCTTTCAATGTTGAATCTATCTGGTTAGGTGTCTTGTTATCATGACATATGCACTGTAAATGTCCTCATCATGGTGGTTCTCTAGAAGTTTATCCAGTGGCCACATGTCTTCTCTCTCTCTGTGTGTGTGTGTGTATGTGTGTATGACATCTGAAAAATCTTTTCAAATTAGTAAAACAGAAATTACTACCCAAACCTAAAGTCATTACCAAGGAATACTTCAGAGTGCTTATATTAGATGTATATAAACCTTCTTGATCTGAATGGATTCAGAGGAAAACATTTTGTTAGGGAAGAAAGGAAATTTATTCAGCAATTATTGTAAAAAGGGAAAGAATACATAAATAAATTTATAAAACTGCATACCAGTAAAGCTTCATTTTAAAAATCTCTTATCTATTCTACAGTCCAGGAGATGGATTAACTAAGTGTCTACATCAATTAATTTGAACACGGCAGAGATAATAAAGATAACACAGAATAGGGGTAAGGTTTGAGCTGTTGTTTATAGTGTAACTACGAGTTATAGTTAATCTGTGGCATCTAAGTACTCCTAAATCTTCTTTCCGGGGTATCACTCTGGAACTTGCTCGGTTCACCAAGTAACTTGTACCTTTCAAACCAGAGGTAGAATTGATTGAATCTGAATTTGCACTAAGGACGGAACCTGACCTGCCTCAATCAATACAGAATTCTTAATATCTATAGATATTTTATATAGATATAGATATTCTAAGGACTTGGGTGACTGGACCCATTGACCCCAAGAATTCAAAGAGAAGATTTTAGAATTGGCATCAAAGTAACATCCTCACATAGTTTCAGTGCTTTTTTACTGTCTTTTACAGGCTTATCCTCAAAGATGTCGTTCTACTTGAGCATCAAGGCAACAACCAATGTTTGAACCTTAAAGGGATTCCTCATGGGCAGCTGAAGAGTATGCATATAATGAACTGAGGTCTCAGATTGTGGTTGTTGTTGTTGTTATTGTTAAGTGCCATCGAGTCATAAACAACTCATAGCAACCCTAAGAACGAAAGACCTGAACATTTGTATAACTTTCATCATTTCTCCATGTTCACAGTTTCCTGAAGGAAGCTACTTCATAAGTAAACGCCACAACTGCTTCCAAGCTTGTTTTAATCAGGGAGCTCCACCAAACACTGTCTAACATAAGTAACCATTATCTCATTTGACATATCAGTGTCAGAGAATTTAGCATCACAGCAACCACAAGTTACCTCTGTACAGCAAATGGACAATCCATTGCTGTACCATTTAGAAGACTATTTGACCAAAAACAGTTAAATGCAGGCCTGGAGGCCGCAGATTACAATCACCCACCTTTGGCTTGGTAGCACAACTTCCTATCCACTATCCACATGAGCTCTCTCTTTGTTGTTTTTGTTATTAAGTGCCGTCAAGTTGTAAACACATCATAGTGACTGTATGAATGAAAGACTTGAACACTTGTATAACTTTCATTGTTTTTCCAAGTTGATAGTGTTTCCGGAGGCAAGCTGTTTCCAAAATGGATTCCACTCCTGCTTCCAAGCTTGTTTTAATCGGGGAGCTCCACCAAACACTGTCCATCATGGGTAACCACTATTGCAAAAAATTAGAAGAAATTGTGCAGTTAGGGACTTCTCCAATTTACTGAGGAGTAATGATGTCAGTTTGAAGACTAATGTGTGCCTAATTAAGGCTATGGTGTTTCCAATCAATCACTATGCATCTGAGAGCTGGATAATTAATAAGGATGAGAGAAAAAGAATTGATACCTTTGAACTGTGCTGTTGGAGAAGAGTATTGAATATTCCATGGATTGTCAAAAGAACTAACAAATACATTTTGGAGACAATGCAGCCAGAGTGCTCTTTGGAGGCAAAGGTGATAAAGCTTCGTTTTACATACTTTGGGCATGTTGCTAGGAGAGGCTATTCCTTAGAAAATGACATCATGCTTGGACAAGTGGAGGATCGGCAAAAGAGAGGAAAGGAGGATTCTCAACCAGATAGATTAATACAATGCTGCAATGGGTCTGTGTCAAGAACTGTGAGGATGACACAGGCTAGTACAGCATTCATTTCTATTGTTTATAGGATGACTGTGGGCCATACTCAACTTGATAACACACAACAACAACACACGCACACACACACGTGTGTGTGTGTGGTGGGGGGGGGGATGTTTTTTACCAGTAAGTCAGATCTGACCCATAGCTGACCTTACAGCAGGATTTCAGATACAGTAAATTGCATGGGAGGAGATTGATTGTCCATCCTCCTCCCATGGAACTGCTAATGGATTTGAACCATTTGCCTTTGATTGCAGCACAGTTTCTTACAACTAAGCCACCAGAACGGGCATGGGTCAGTTTGAGTCAGATGATTATATGATAGTTAAGAAAGTCATTGCTATATCCATCTTGAAGTACAATATTGTGAGTGACAGGATAATATCCATACGCATACAAGGAAGGCCAGTGAATACCACTATCATTCAGGTATATGCACCAACAACCAGAGCCAAGGAAGAGGAGATAGAAGATTTTTACCAACTTTTATAATCAGAGATTGATTGAACATGCAA
>NW_006400132.1:1346099-1350603 GCF_000299155.1 Elephantulus edwardii
TTGAGCTGTGGTACTGGAGAAGAATATTGAGGGTACCATGGACTGCTAGGAAAACAAACTGATTCATCCTGGAAAGCGTTAAACCGGGTGGCTCCTTGGAGGCAAGAATTCTGAGACTCTGTCTAACATATTTTGGACATGTTGTAAGGAAGCACCAGTCCTTGCAGAAGGACATCGTGCTTGGGAGGGTGGAGGGATAGTGCAGGAGGGAAGACCCTCTATGAGGTGGACTGATTCAGTGACTGGGGTAATCGGGATGGGTGTATCGGAGATGATGCAATTGCAATTGTTACAGGACCGAGCCGACTTTTGGGCTGTTGTACTAAGGGTTGCTATGAGTCGCTAGCAACTCGAAGGCACATAACAGCAACAAAAACAAGAATAAGCCACCAGAGGGTGATGAGTGTGTTCGTTCTAATATACGCATGTGTGTGTGTTTGTTTGTTGTTATGCACTGTTTAGTTAGAACTGACTCAGCACTAACACACCAGCAGGGCTTTAGAGGCAACAGTTTGCAAGGACGGAGATTTCATCACAACACTGACAAGTTACCTCATGTGGAGTTTATTTCTCAAAATAAATTTCCTAGCAATTGAATTTGGTTTTCCTATGTGAATGAGTAGGGATATGTGACTAGGTCATATGATTTGTTAATCTCACCAATTCTCAAGGGGCTTGGCTAATTTCACCATGAAGTTGAGCAGATCTATCAGCAAAGCAGAAGATTTCCTCCACCAACAAAGAAGCAAGAGATGTAACATGTCCAGAAATTCTTGTACCAGCTAACTCTAGACCTATGGCAGCAGCAGCCAGAGCCAAAGCAGAGAACCAAAGACCAAAACGAGATGGAGCCAAGCTAACCCCTCGGGACAGAATCAGAGTTAAGTGTCTTTGCCCATGTTAATTGGACAATTGGGTTTGAAGGAAGAATCAATATTGCCAAGACTGAAAACTTTGTCACACTAAAGCCCAAGAGGCTCAATGCTGAGACACTTGGGAGCACATTTCCAAAGCTGTCCTGATTGTATCCTGCTACCTTTTGACTTAACCCATTACGGTTATATGTGGTCTGTGAGCTATCACATAAATTTTGAACCCAGTAAAGCATTAGGATTGGTGCTGAGACAAGTAGAAAGAGGTACAGGGGCATGGGAGACATTTCTGATCCTATGGTATTATCATTGTGTTGTTGATACTGTGTTGATGCTTTCTGAAGTTGACAAAGTTCAGGTATGATCATCGCCATTTGGCTTTCTATAGATAGTGTCAAATAATGAGATTCCTTGTGATAGCTCCAAACTCATGGAAATGTGGCATTCTGTAAGCATAACAACTTAGGGGATTGGGAAGTGCAGTTAAAATGACTACTTTTGCTACTACGAAAATGCAAAGAAAAGCTAACCAGATTTTTAGCCTGAGACAAGGCACGGGTCCCATGCCATATGCATCGGAATTTGAACAGTTATGGCTGGAGAGTAAAATTGAAATGGTTAATTCATCGAAAGGTTTATGTCTTAACATTTTTTTTGTTGCTTTAACTTTATAAGTATTACTGCCTCTGTTTTGTCACAGTAATGATAAGTTATCTTGTATAGAAAATGAAGGTTTTTACTGATTTAAAGGTAACGTGTATGATATAAATGATTACTAGATACTGTGAATGTTGAAAGCTTGTATATCAACCAATGATGATTGGGGCGGGGGGAAAGGAAAAGATTTGCCCGAGAGAAATGTTTGCTGAAAGCTGTAGCTTGGGGAGGATTAAGGCTCACTTTGCAGTCTGAGGAGATTTGCTTTTCAATAGATTTATTGGTCTTCCTTGGAATTTTGACTGAAGAATTAGAGAGAGAAAGAGAAGAGATTTTGACCTTTTAAAACTGGAGCAAGCACTGGAGACCTTGCTCATCATTACCATTACCCTGCCCCTGCATCCTTCCCATTTCCTTCTCCCACCTCCCTCTACCCAACACATCCTGCAATCCAGAGGTATCACCTCTGCCATTCCTCGGCCCCTCCCTTGAGTTCCCACACATACTTTACTAGTTATCCTTCCATATTTTGATGTGCAAGGTAAAATGGTGATTAATTTTGTAAAACATAATGCATGAGAATGATTATACAAAACAATGTGAATGAAGAATAGAGTGAAGCACAATGTATGTGACTTTTTAAGGAAACCAATTAAAAAACCAAACAAACAAAAAACCCAAATTGGAACATATAGTTTAGCTTCTGAAGCAAGGTAAAATTGGCACCTATAAGAATCTTTTTCTAGGAATTTAGAAACCACATGGATCCACTGAAGTGGCATTAGGAGGCAAGGAACAATGAAGAAATAGAATAGCTTGGACACGAGCAGTTTTTGCGATTTATTTTCATGATCAACTCTCTATCATAGTAAATAGAGATATCACACATATGTAAATACTTGTTTTAAATTTTTTTTCCCGGTTTGGTTTCAATAAAGTAAAGTACACAACGGACTGATTCAGTGACTGGGGTAATCGGATGGGTGTCTCAGAGACAGTTATATTGGCACAGGATAGAGCAGAGTTTAGGGCTGTTGTACATAGGGTCACTGTGAGTTGCAGCCAACTCAATGAAACATAACGACAACAGCAACAAAGGTTGTTGTTTTAGTTGTTTAATGCCGTCGAATCTCAGGGGACTCATAGCGACCCTATGAAGGAGAGTCCTCGACACTTGGGTGTCTTTCATTCTCTCTTCAGGTTCATAGGGTTTCCGGAGACAAGCTATTACGGAAGTGGATGCCACTCCTCCTTCCAAGCTTGTTTTAATCAGGGAGCTCCACCCCACTCTCTGTCCACATTTGGTAAGGAGCCATTAATGCATTTGACACATTAGTGTCACAGTACAACAATTAGTGTCACAGTACACATGCTGTTATTTTAAAATAGTACATCTATTGCAGTATATTAGACACCCTAGGATTGTCATCACTGATAGAGGAACAAAATGGATTTTAAATTCCATACTTTCCCTTTCCCCTATCAGTGGTTCATGGTCTATATCTTTATGCTGTTCTTTATATTCTACAAAAAAGAACCCTTCAGTTTAAATAAACACTAAATGAGATTGCAGTTGTTGTGGTTATGTACCATCAAGTGTGGAAAGCCGAATACCAAATTTAATATTAATAATAAACCGAATGCTATATCGGGATATTAGAGAGGCATAATGTAAGCTAGAATTTACCCTGTGGCACTAAGGCATTCCTTAAGAGTAAACATTGTTCTTAGTTTGTATTTACTGAACACCTCCCTCCTGAGAGAAGCATGAGGTAAACAATAGAGAGGAACTGGGCTTTATCTGCAAAAGACTTCCCCTTGATCCTTTGTTTTGGTTTTCTACTCCCTTGTGATTTTCCTTTGTTTACTTTCCTGATGATTCTCAATAAATGCACAGAAAAGCATGACTTGAGGTGCTTCAGTCCATGAACTGGTGGCCCCCTCTCTTTATTCTCTCTTATCTCCTTCTTGGTTGTCTGTACCATTATTAATAATTATAAAAATACTTTACGCTCAGTCTGCAATAATCAAGTCAGCTGCAACTCATAGCAGCCCTATATACAACAGCCCTAAACCCTGCTCTATATTATCTCTGATACACCTATCCCCATTAACTGAGTCACTGAATCAATCCATCTTATCAAGAGTCTTCCTCTCCTGCACTGTCCTTCCACCCTCCCAAGCCTGATGTCCCTCTCCAAGGACTCCTTGTAATATGTCCAAAGTGTGTCAGATGAAGCTTCAGAATCCTTGCCTTCAAGGAGAAGTTTAGTGACCTCCTCTCTAAAATGAACCTGTTTGTTCTCCAAGCAGTCCATGGTGTAGATTCAATACTCTTCTCAACACCACAGCTCAAAGGCACCAATTCTCCTTCTAGCACCCCTTGTGACTGTCCAGCTCTCACCAGAGAGCTATGCATTAGCATAGCAAGTCTCCAGGCTGACATCATTAATCTTCAATAATTTGGAGAGGTCTCTGAAAGTAGACTTTTCCAATGAAATTTCTCTCTTAATTTCCTGGCTGCTGATAACTAACAGAGTTGATTGTGGAGTCAAGCAAACTAAAGCTATTTACAATCTCAGTCTCTTCACCATCTTTATTGATGTTGCCAACCTCCTCAGTGGTGAGAATCTTGGTTTCTTTGATGTTGAGCTTCAATCTGTATTTAAGGCAGTAAGGATTTCTATTCTGGTTAAGAGACTGACCTAATATATTTTAAAATCCTATAATGTGTCTCTTCAATTCCATAGTTTCCATACTCTGTTGGGTCACTCTTCTTTGGGATGGGAACAAATATCGATCTCTTCCAGTCAGTTGGCCAAGTGGTTGTTCTCCAGATTTCTTGACACAACATGGTGAGCACGTCCAGGGCAGCAACTATTAGCTGAAATATGTCAATTGGTATACCATCTATTCCTGGAGCCTTATTTTTTTAAATTTAATTTAGTTTGTCTATTTTTCATTTCAATGAACAT
>NW_006400132.1:1350703-1351892 GCF_000299155.1 Elephantulus edwardii
AAAAGAAGATTCAGTAGTTGGAAAACATGGACTCAGTGACCGAAATGGAGCTGGAGAGAGAATGCTAGAATTTGGCACAATCAATGACTTATTTATTGCAAATACATTTTTTATGAGACATAAACGCTGGATTTCACCTGATATTATGTGTAGGAATCAGATCGATTACATATGTGGAAAGAACCGCTGGAGAAGCTCAATATAAGCTGTGAAAACTAGACCAGGAGCTGATTGTGGAATAGAACACGAACTACTCATATGCAAGTTCAAGCTAAAGCTGAGGAAAATTGAACCAAGTCAACTGGAATCAAAATATGACTTTGAGTCTCTCCCACCTGAATTTCAGAACCATCTCAGAAACAGGTTTGAGGCCTTGAACATGTCCAACTCGATGGCACCTAAAAACAACAACAACTGCTTAAAATTTCTTGCTAATCCATTTGCTGGACGCTTTTTTAATCATCGACGTGTCAATTTCCTGTAATTTTTATTTAATGCTGAGCTTTTGAAGTTATTTTGAAAAGATACTGTTCATATTTTACATTTCTGCTTGTCATTTTCTTTATACAAATTCAGTGTATTATGAAATTCATTGTATGAAATGCACAATTGAATTATGATGTACGACTGCATGGAATGTAGAACACTACAAACATTATGTTGTTATGTGTTGTTGTTAAGTGCCTTCGAATCACTTGCGACTCATAGCGACCCTATGTACAACAGCCCTAAACTCTGCTCTGTCCTGTGCCTATCGCACTGTCTCGGACACTCCCATCCTGATTTTCCCAGTCACTGAATCAATCCACCTCATAGAGGGCCTTCCCTTCCTGTGCTGTCGCTCCACCCTCTCAAGCATGGTGTCCTTCCCCAAGGACCTGTCTCTCCCAAACCATGTCCAAAGTATGTTATAGAGCCTCAGAATCCTTGCCTCCAAGGAGTCACAGAGTTTAACCCTTTCCAGGATCAATCTGTTTTCCTAGCAGTACATGGTACTCTCAATACTATTCTCCACCACAGCTCAAAGGCATCAATTCTCCTTCTATCCTCCTTGGTCATTGTCCAACTCTCTGATGAATAACAAGTGATTGCAAAGACCATGGCCTGTACTAGATGCACCTTAGTCTCCAGAGAGACACCATTGCTCTTCAGTATTTTGGAGAGGTCCCTAACAGCAGACTTTCCCATG
>NW_006400132.1:1352710-1358827 GCF_000299155.1 Elephantulus edwardii
CAAGAATTCTGAGACTCTGTCTAACATATTTTGGACATGTTGTAAGGAAGCACCAGTCCTTGCAGAAGGACATCGTGCTTGGGAGGGTGGAGGGACAGCGCAGGAGGGGAGGCCCTCTATGAGGTGGATTGATTCAGTGACTGAGATAATCAGGATGGGAGTGTCAGAGACACTGTGATTGGCACAGGACGGAGCAGAGTTTTGGGCTGTTGTACATAGGGTCGCTATGAGTTGCAAGCGACTCGAAGGCACAGAACAACAAATAACAACATAATGTTTATAGTTTTCTACAGTCCATGCAATAGTACATCATAATTCAATTGTGCATTTCATACAGTGAATTTCATAATACACTGAATTTGTATAAAGAAAAAATTTCAAAATCTCAGCATTAAATAAAAATTACAGAAAATTGACAAGTCTGTGATTAAAAAAGCATTCAGCAGATGGATTAGCAAGAAATTTTAAGCAGTTGTTAGGTGCCATCTAGTTGGATATGACTCAGAGTCACCCTATGAGCAACACTTGAACCCTGCCTTCCCTATCCTGTGCCATTCTGTTAATTTCTGACACACTTGAGCCCAATGCTGCTTACTGTGTTAATTCATGTTATCGAAAATTTTTCTCTCTTTGGCTGTCCCTTTCTAAGGAATAGCATCTCCTAACAACATTTCCAAACTATTCTTATTAAACTTTAAAGCATACTTGAAAACAGAAAGAAAAAAGAACAGAGAGAAAAAAATGAGAACTATTAAAAAGAGTTTAGAAATATAAAGATTGTGTATTATTCATTGTTAGTTGGATGTATTTAAACGGTCAACTGGAGAGCAAAAAAAAAAGATTGTAAAAAATAGTTCTGTTATTTGTCAACTTTTACAAATTTAAGTCAGATTTAGAGGAGGACATGGAATGAAAGATAATCATCGTTGACTTCAAATGCATTTTTACTAAAAGTAGACAATATCAGAAAGATTTTTACCTGTATATTTGATTTAGTCTGCAAATCATTAACTGTAGGGATTGTAGCAAAATTTTATTGTATTATTAAAATAAATAATATTTTTTACAGAAGAGAAATTCCTGAATGCTTAATTGTTCTCATATCAGACATTTGCATACATAAAAAAACAGTCTTTCAAACAGAAAAAAGGGATACTACACGATTTAAAATAAAAAACTGTGTTCATCAGGATTGTATCATTTTACCATACTTAACTTGACCTGAATACTAAGCAAATACTTTTGGGAATCATAAGATATGAAAAACAAATATAGAATTTGAAGAACCAAAATAGATTGATGAAATATTCATTTATAACCTACAATATGTAGATGACACAATTTTGCTTATCATGAGAGAAGAGAACTTGAAGTATTTATCAATAAAGATCAAAAATACAGCATTTATCATGGTTCACACCTCAAGACAAACAAAAATAATTACAAATGGTTCATTAAACAAATTAAAAGGGGAATAAAGATTCAAGTTGTCAAAAATTTAGTTTTGTTCAAATCGATAATACACTGTCTTGATCACTTCTGCCAAAGGGCTTTTAGATTGTTAAAGAGAAAATATTTTATTTTAGGGACTAATCTGTGCCTAACTCAAGCCATGGTATTTTTGTTCACAAGGACATGAAAGCTGGATGATGTCAAAATAATACTGAAGAATAATTAATGCCTTTAAAGTATTACGTTGTTGAGAAATATTTGATATGTCATGAACTTCAAGGAAAAAATGTGCATATCTATCTTAAAAGAAAAATGCTTTTTAAAAGTTAGTCTGGTAAGACTTCTAATACACTGAATATGCTAGCAGCAGGGGACAATCCCTAGAGAAGGAAATTATAGTTGACAAAGTAGAGAATCAGGGGCAAAGATAATATATGGACAAAATACCTGCAATAGTGATCTCAAATACAGCAAAGATTGTGAGACAGAGCAGTGTTCAATCTGTTATGCATCCAACATTTGTCTAATAAGCAATTTAAAAATGGAGAACAAATATAAAGATGGCTTACATAGTGGTATTTCAAAATACATTTAGAACTTTCTAATATTAGTGAAAGACATGAATCTTGACATTTATTAATATACCTCGTCTACATGATTAAAATAAATCATATTTGAATCCTGTAAAAAATATCTACACAATAATGCTGACTTTGTAGCCTATTTAAAAAAGAAAGACTCTTAATCTCAGATTCAGATTTGTCTTTTTTGTCATGAAGAACTAATTGATAATTTTTCTGCTGTTCTGCACTGTAGTGGTAGAACCAACCCATAGCTGACACTCAGGCAGGTTTTCTTCTCTCAAGGAGCAGTTGGTGGCCTCAAACCACGGATCTTTGGGATTGCAGTGCAGTATCTTGCCAGTAGGCCACCAGAACTCCCTTGTATAACTAATTAAATTGTGTATGTAATCATCAATTAAATGAAGCTCCCAACTGAGCACAACTGAGTTCCCTGAGGTGGGCTAATCTGTTTACTTTTTTGATTAAGCAATGTCAGCATTAAGACTTGAGATAGTTCAAGAGGATTTTTTTGGTTTTGTTTAGATAATTTGTTTAAAAATTGCCAAAGAAAAATAGTTCTACCATTTATTTGTTTAATTTGTTTCTTGGAAACACATAGGAAATTGTTGGAAGAATTTAGAGAGGTTATCTAACTTTCTGTTTTCATAACTAATCAGATAATTCATGTAGAAAATTGAGTTACCATTTTAAAAAAATTGCCTGATTAAGAAACACTAGCTTCTCAAGTATATGAAAAGTACCATTAATTTCCATAGGCTTTTTTGTCTAGGTGAGTGCATTATTTTTAAAAAAAGTTGTTTTAGGATTGATTCTTATGGAATTCCCAATCATAATAATACAGTTCCAGAGTTTTCCTGATTATAATGATGTGATCTCTTACAGTGATTTTTTTTAATGAAAGTTAATAGAGAAGACTGATGTTCCACCCCACCATCAATACATATTTTATTTTATGACATTTATTAGAATCCTCACATTGTGTTAATATCCTTCCCAATATCTGTTGTTTCTATGTACATTTACTTTTTTATTGTCTCTCTTCCAACATTCTGAGCTTTATCCCAGAAATGTGTGCTTCCTTATGGTCTTGTTTAGTTAATAATTCAAAGTATTATATTGATTTTATTTTTTACCTCAGAGATCAATCTATCATTTGGTTGCAAGCTAATCACAGGGATAACTTTACTTTCAAGTATAAAGTGTAACTAAGTACCATAGTATTAGCGATTACATCAATCTCTATTTGATCTGTTAAGATATTTTATTGTGATTTTCAATTTTGTTCTACATTTATCCCCAATTCTATCCAGGATTCTATATTGAGATCTCATTCAGAGTAGTCACCAATGCCATTTGGGTACCATCTAGTTCTTCTGGTATTAAAGTTTTGGAAGTTGAGAATGGTTGGGGGAGAGGAGTTGTTAATTGGTGCTTCTCCCCAGGAAATGAGAAACTAACTTTTGGAACTTATACAGCATTAACAAATGTTTAGTTTTTTGTTAACTAGTCAAAACTATGGACTTGGTGACATAAATGAGGCTGGGGATAGAATGATAGAATTCTGTACAGTAATCTCTTCATTGCAAATACTTATAAGAAACATAACACCACAGACTATACACATGGATCTCACCTGATGGCATGCATAGTAATCAGATCAACTACATCTGCAGGAAGAATTACTGGAGAAGCTCAAGGTCAGCTGTGAAAACTAGGGCAGGTGCTGATTTTGGAAAAGACCACTAACTGCTAATATGCAAGTTCAAACTGAAGCTAAAGAAAGTGAAATCAAATCCACAGGAAACAAGATTTGACCTTGAGTCTATTCTACCTGAATTTCAAAACTATCTCAGGAACATATTTGAGACCTTGAACAGTAATGAAAGGAGACCAGATAAGCTACAGGAAGATATCAAGAATATCATCCATGAAGAAAGCAAAAAGTTATTACAAAGACAGAAGAGGAAGAAAAGAACTAGATGGGTGTCAGATGAGACTCTGATTATTGCACTAGAGAACTGAGAAGCCAAAACAAAGGGAAGAAATCAAGTAATTAAGGAGCTGAAGAGAAGATTTCAAAAGGCAACATGGAAAGATAAAACAAAGTATTACAATGAAAAGTGCAAAGAGCTGGAGTCAGGAAAAACCAAAAAGGCCAAAGCAGCTTAGCTGAAGAAAGTGAAAAATAAATTCAAGCCTCAAGTTGCAATACTTAAGGATGCTACAGGAAGAATATTGAATGATCCAAGAAGCATTAAAAGAAGATGGAAGGAGTACAGAGTCACTGTACCAAAAAGAGTCAGCCGACACAGAAGTATTTCATAAAACTAAGTATGAGAAAGAGCCTGAGTAATGAAGAAGTTCAAGATGCTTTGAAGTAATTGGCAAAAAATAAGTTCCCAGGAATTGATGGTATACCAATTGACATAGTTCAACTGCCCTGGTTGTGCTCACCAAGTTGTGCCAAGAAATCTAGAGGACAACCACCTGGTCAACTGACTGGAAGAGATCCATATTAGTTCCCATTCCAAAGAAAGGTGACCCAACATAGTGTGGAACTTGTCAATATCATTAATATCACATGCAAGCAAGATTCTGCTTAAGATTATAAAAAAATGACTGGAACAGTACATCAGCAGAGAAGTGCAGGCTGGGTTTAGAAGAGGTCATGGTACTAGAGATATTATAGCCAATGTTAGATGGTTCCTGGCTGAAAGCAGAGTACCACAAGAATGTCTATCTGTGTTTCATTGACTGTGCAAAGATATTTGACCGTGTGGATCACAACAAACTGGGGTTAACTCTGAGAAGAATGGGAATCCTAGAACTTTGTGCTTATGTGAAACCTGTACTTGGATCAGGAGACAGGCATCAAAACAGAGCAAGGAAACACTGCATGGTTCAAAATTGGGAAGGGATGTGTCCTATCTCCATACCTTTTCAATCTATATGTGGAACAGATCATCTGGGAGGCTGGGCTCTATAAGAAGGAATGAATGTAGCATCAGGATTGAAGGAAGAGTCATCAACAACCTGCAGTATGTAGATTATCAATGCTGCTTGTTGAAACTGAGGAGAACTTGAAGCACTTCCTGCTGAAGGTCCAGAACTACAAAACAAAAATTCTGACCACTGGGCCTATCGGCAGAATTATGATAGATGGTGAAGATATAGAGATTATTAACAGCTTCAGTTTGCTTTGCCATTCAACATTCTTGGTACTAACAGCCAGGAAATCAAAAGATGAATTGTATTGAGAAAGTCTGCTCTCAGGGACATTTCAGGAATACTGAAGAGCAGTGTCAGTGTGGAGACTGTTTATCTGATCCAGGCCATGGTCTTCACAATTACATGTAATGCATCAGAAAGCTGAACAATGACTAGGTATGATTAAAGGAGAATTGATGCCTATTAGCTGTGGTGCTGGAAGAGAGTATTGAATATACCATGGACTGCTAGGAGAGCAAATAGGTTCATTCTAAAGAGGGTGAGACCAGGCTGCTCATTGAAGCAAGGACTCTGAAGCTCATCTGACGTCCTTTGGGCATATTGTGAGGAGGGGCCAGTCCTTGGAGTGGGATGTCATGCTTGGAAGGATAGAGGAACAGTGCAAGAAAGAAAGACCCTCAATGAGATGAATCAATTCAGTGACTGGGATAATGAGAGAGATGTGTCAGAGACAATCAGGTTGGCTCAGGATAAAACAGAGTTCAGAGCTGTTGTACGTAGGGTCACTATGAGTCACAGGACACTTAATGGCACATAACAAGAAACAAGAGCAGCCATCAATGATGAATATAGACCAGTGGCCTTGTGGACTACATTATGTTGTCTGACTTTAATGTCTACTGTAATGGTCCTATTGAGTTTTTACGGTGTTAATTAAAGTTATTGTTGTTAGATGCATCAGGTTGATAGGACTCATAGCATCTCTATGAACAACCTATCTGAACTTATTCTATGTTATTGAAGACAGCTGCCTGGCCAAATGATTGGAAGAAATCCGTATTTCTTCCTATTTCCAAGAAAGGCGTCCAAAAAAAGTGGAAATTATCAAACATCATTATTAATTAGTATTAAT
>NW_006400132.1:1358928-1360063 GCF_000299155.1 Elephantulus edwardii
ATATATTGTATTGTATTATATTATATTATTATATATTATAATAAATTCCCTTAATTATATTAATTCTATTCTATTAATTATTATTAATATCACATGGAAGCAAAATATTGCTGAAGATCATCCTAAATCACCTAGAGTAATACACTGACAGAGAATTTTCAGAAGTCAAAGCTGGGCTTAGATCAGTCTGTGGTACCATGGTACCATGCTGTTGCCAGATGGATCCTGGTTGAAAGCATAGAATATCAGAAGAATGTCTGTTTGTGATTTCTTGATTACACAAAGACATATGACTGTGTGGATCATAACTATTTATGATATTTTATTACAGTTAAATTTACTTACATTTTTACCTTTTAACTCCGTTGTTGTTATGTGCTATTGAGGCAAGCATGCCTTATAGCAACCCTGTGAACAAAAACACTGAACTATGGTCTATAACTATTATTCTTTTTCTTCATTCATAAAGTTTCTAGAGGCATGTTGTTTAGGAAGTGGATGTCAGTTCTGCTTCCAAGCATGTATCAATTCTTGGAGCTAAACCAAACACTGTCCACCATGGGTAACTATTATGGCATTTGACATACCAATGGCACAGCAAACAGTATCACAGCAACCCCAAGTTACCTAGGTACAGAGAATGGACAGACCAGTGCTGTACCACTTAGAAGAATGCTCATCCCAAACAAAATTAACACCAGGCTTGAGGGCCCTACCATCTTTTAAATATAAGGCATGCCTGCTATGTCTTGATTGACTCTAAACAATAGACTTTCAGCCCACAGCTCATTGCTAGTTAAATCAGACAAATACAATCAGCTCATATTGACTGTGAAGGGGGAAAAAAAACCCCAAGAAACAGCCAGACAGTCTGTAACTGACCCTCACGAAAGCCAGAGAACCTATTTTCCGGAACTCAACAGCTTCACCCATGTGCCTCCAAACTGGAGACTTAGTCGGGCCCAGTTGTTTCCTTTCTTTCTCTTTTTTTTCTTTAATTATTATTATTGTTGTTGTTGTTGTTATGTGCTGTCGAGTCGTTTCTGACTCATAGCGACCCTATGCACAACAGCCCTAAACCCTGCTCTATCCTGCGCCAACCGCACTGCCTCTGACACACCCATCCCGCTTGCCC
>NW_006400132.1:1362213-1362776 GCF_000299155.1 Elephantulus edwardii
CTTGCCCCCTCCTTTAATCTTCATACTCATTCTACAATAATGGATTTATACAATATTTATTCTTGTGAGACTGAGTTAGTTCACTCAGCATAATGCTCTCTAGTCTCTCCTAAGTTAGGTAATAATGTACAAAAAGAGTTGTTCCTGCAGTTCTATGTATTATTCCATTGTATGAATGTACCATCATTTCTTAGTTCATTTGACTGTGGTTGTACATTTGGAATCTTTCAATGTTCTTACAATGGTGATAATGCTGCTATGAACATTGGTGTACAAGTCTCCATTTGTGTCTCAGTTCTTATTTTTTCAGGGTATATTCTAAGCATTGGAATAGCTGGGTACATGAAATTTCTATATTCAGCTTTTTGAAGAATCACCAAACTACCTTTCAGAATGGTATCATTTTAAGATTCCACCAACAATATCTCATCACATCCTCACCAACTTTTATTACTTGCTGCCCTGTTAAACTTTACCACTGTTTCTGGAGTGAGATAGAATCTTATTGTGATTTTTATTTGCATCTCTCTTTTTTTTCTATAATTATATTTTATTAATTTTCA
>NW_006400132.1:1363944-1395455 GCF_000299155.1 Elephantulus edwardii
TCATGTGTTTGTTAGCCATCTGAATGTCGTCTTCGGTGAAGTGACTGTTCATATCCTGTGCCCATTTTTCTATTGGATCATTTACCTTTATCTTGAATCTCTCTTATTGACACTGATTTGAAGCATTTCTTCATGTGTCTGTTTGCCATTCAAATATCTTCCTCACTTTTTAAATACTAGGCCTGCCCACTAGATCTTGGTTTACTCTAAACTGTAGGCTTCCAGACTACAGGTCATTGTTAGCTAAATCTGGGAAATCCAGTAAGCTCACACTCAAACTCGACTACACATTGGATATATTTACAGGACATAGAAAAAAATCATACTTAAATATAATTTGTCAAGCTTATGTATGAGTAAAAGGAGCTCTGGTGGCAAAGTTCATGAATAGTTGTGTTGCTATCTCAAAAATGGTACATCTCTGGTGGTTTGAATTCACTAGCATATATAGTGGAGAAAGAAAGACAATTTATAACCACTGAAAATTTTTGGATGTTCAGCTATCAGATGATTTCTACTTCATGGCAAGTGAGAGAGAAATATAAGATCTTTTTTTTTCTTTCCTTTTTTTACTTTAAATTGACTTTAATGAAAGTTTACAGAGCCTTTGGATTTACATTTATTGTCAAACTTTTCTCCCTGCACACCTCCCTCCCCAATTTGCCCTTCTCTTCGAAAAGTAAAAAAAAAAATCCTTTCATTGTTATTCAATCCCTCCCCCCAAGTCCACTCTACCACCCTACCTTCACAAAAGGAATGATAGAGGGGTCAGTGAAAGAGAAGAATGTCTTCAATAGGATGGAATGACAGTCTCTGTATAAATATGATAAAGATGGTACAGGAGAAGTTTCAGATCCAGTGTTCATAAGGTCCACTATGAATGCTGGTGGACTCAATAGCACTTGACAACAACAAAATATAGCTCGTGCTATTAGGTCACTTTTAACTTGTAATGGCCCTATAGGATATTATAGAATTTCATCATAATTTTCAGAGGTGAAGTAGACTGATTTTTCTTTCTTGGAGCCCTGGGACATTCACATCACCTGTTTTTAATTTACAATGCCAGTATTTGTCTCACTTTGCCACCAGAGTGACTTTTTTTATACAATAGATTATTATTAGTTTCTGAAATTTATTCATTTCTTGTGTTGAGGTTGTTTTTATTATCTCAATCTGTGGTTCTTATTTACTTAATAGTAATTTAGTAATGATGTAATATCTCTGAGTACCATGGAGGACTGAAGTAAACAAAAATATTCTCAATATTATTAAATAGTGTATAAATTATTTCTAAATCTAAAGAAAAAAAGTACTTTTCATAATGGTTAGGATATAATTCAAACTATTTACATATTAAAACTAAGTTTATGATTTGGGGGAAAGTATAAAAAATGCTTAAATGACTGCTATCAACTTACAGAACTGTTTAAGTTCTTTGGTGAGAATAACATGAAATAATATGCTAAATTATTTTTTAAAATTATTATGCTTTAAGTATATGGTTTCTCCTATTTAGCATATATCAGATAAAGCTATTAGTACAAACAAGAAAGGTATCTAATTAGAAGCATGTTTTGCTGATGGAGGCAGATTATCAAGACATCTTGGGACTAATTAAGGCCACTGGTGAACACCAAGTATATTTTATACTAGCTGTTAGAGAATGTAAATGGAGATCTGATTATCATTCCAACTGAGAACATTACATAATCGCTCCATTGACTGTACTTATTTCCAGGATGTTCATGTTCAATTTAAGGCATGCATTATCCTCACATAAAGTTCTTTGTGGTTTCTATGCTGCCATTGTAATGGATTTTCTCTTACAAATGATTAAATTGCTCATATTTTTCAGTGAGCATTTAAGGTCACCAGACTCCATTTGAGAAATACTCTAATTCAAATATACTGGTGACTTTCTTTTTAAAAGGAACAACTCACTCGTTTAAATCTGTCAAGCTTGGAATCATTGTAAGCAGACTACTATTAATTATTGAAGTATAGGCTTCATATTCATAAGTAATTCCTTAATATACACTCGTAAACTATTTATAGCAGTTATTTTCTTATTAAGATAATATGTATATTTTTCTGTCTAATGAAATAGTTATTTGCTGAAATAGTTATATATTTATGAATGGAGATGATAAATTCAACAAATGAGAAAATAACTGAGAATAGTGATTTTCTCTAAATAGACTATTTCATTTGAAGATAAAAGCTGCTTATTTAATTAGAAAAGTTAGCAAAATAAATATATATATTATTACCAGAACTTCCAAAATAAACTCACTTTTCAAAAACCTCAATTGTCCCCCATGGTCACCCATTTTGTATACTAGTTTCAGTGCTGCATAATATTCCATTGTGTGAATATAGCACAGCTTCTCTATCCATTCATTTACTGATGGGCATTTGGGTTGTTTCGAACTCTTTGCTATTGTGAACAAAGGAGCAATAAACATGGCTGTGCATATATCTGCTTGGGTGGTAGTTCTGATTTCTTTAGGATATAGTATCAGTAGTGGAATTCCTGGGTCAGATGGCTATTTTCTACTTTTTGAGAAAGCATCATACTGCTTTCCATACTGGTTACACCATTTTACACTCCCATCCACAATGAATAAGGGTTCCAGTTTCTCCACAACTTCATCAGCTTTTGTTGTTTGCTGCACTGTTTAATTTGCTATGGTTACTGGGGTTAGATGATATCTCATAGTTGTTTTGATATACATCTCTCTTAGAGATAAGGATTTTGAACATTTCATTAAGTTGAGTGAAATATCTCAGTTACAAAAAAGACAAATACCACGTAACCACTGTTATAAAACAGGACTGACACGGGAGTTGTGGGGGAACAAAGAATGAGGGGATAAATTATGTACACAGCATTGAAACAGATGAGGGGAAGAACTATATAAAAGGAACAGATGATTGTGTATTATTGGAATGACAAGAGTCCAGAATAAGAGCTGCATAGTAAAGTGGTCTGAGGGGGAGAGGGGCTGCATAACCATGAAAGAAAATTTTATACAAAGAAAAATACTAATTGGAGGGAGGTGGGCAGGGAAGAAAATCAATTAAAACAAAAAAAAAACCCTCAATTGTTTTAATTTTTTAGTCTATATGGAAATATAGCCCTTTTAAAATGTAAACTATATATATATATCATTGGTATACCAATTGAAGTATTTCAGATAACAGATGTTGCCCTAGATGTGCTCACCAAGTTGTGCCAAGAAATCTGGAGAACAACCACTTGGCCAACGGACTGGAAGAGATCTATATTTGTTCCCATTCCAAAGAAAGGTGACCCAACTGAGTGTGGAAACTACAGAACAGTGTCATTGATTTCACATGCAAGCAAGATTCTGCTGAAGATCATCCAAAAACGATTAGAACAGCACATCAGCAGAGAACTGCCGGAAGTCCAGGCTGGGTTTAGAAGGGGTCGTGGTACTAGGGATATTGTTGCTGATGTTAGATGGATCTTGGCTGAAAGCAGAGAATACCAGAAGAATGTCTATCTGTGTTTCATTGATTATGCAAAGGCATTTGACTGTGTGGATCATAACAAACTGTGGCTGACTCTGAGAAGAATGGGAATCTCAGAACACTTAATTGTGCTAATACGAAACCTATACTTGGACCAAGAGGCAGTAGTCAGAACAGAGCAGGGTAACACTGCATGGTTCAAAATTGGGAAGGGTGTACGCCAGGGATGCATCCTCTCTCCATACCTTTTCAACATGTATGCAGAGCAGATTATCCGAGAGGCTGGGCTCTATGAGGAGAATTGTGGCATCAGGATTGGTTGAAGGTCTGTTAACAATCTCCGTTATGCAGATGACACAACCCTGCTTGCTGAAACTGAGGAGGACCTCATGCACTTGCTGCGAAGGGTCAAGGACTGCAGCCTTCAGTATGGACTGAGGCTCAATGTCAAGAAGACAAAGATTCTCACCACTGGACCAATTGGCAGCCTCAGGATGGATGACGAAGAGATTGAGAGTGTTCACAGCTTCAGTTTGCTCGGCTCCACAGTCAACACTCTTGGCACCAGCAGTCAGGAAATCAAAAAGCGTATCGCAATGGGAAAGTCTGCTGTTAGGGACCTCTCAAAGGTACTCAGGAGCAACAGTGTCTCTCTGGAGACTAAGGTGCGCCTGATACAGGCCATGGTATTTGCAATCGCTTGCTATGCATGAGAGAGTTGGACAATGACTAAGGAGGACAGAAGAAGAGTGGATGCGTTTGAGCTATGGTGCTGGAGAAGGGTACTGAATGTACCCTGGACTGCCAGGAAAACAAACAGATTTATCTTGGAGAGGATTTAACCAAGCTACTCCTTGGAGGCAAGGATTCTGGGGCTTCGTCTGACATACCTTGGACATGTTGCCAGGAGGGACGGGTCCTTGGAGAGGGACATCATGCTTGGGAGGGTGGAGGGACAGCGCAGGAGGGGAAGACCCTCTATGAGATGGATTGATTCGGTGACTGGGGTAATCGGGATGGGTGTGTCAGAGGCGGTGCAGTTGGCACAGGACAGAGCAGGGTTTAGGGCTGTTGTGCACAGGGTCGCTATGAGTCGGAAATGACTCGACGGCACATAACAACAACAACAAAATATATATCATATATATATGACTTATATCCCTATATAAATATTATACACAGGGATCAGATACATATGTTCATATATATAAGAACTGTAAGTATGTGTGTATATCATATATATACACACACATACATATATATGATCTTATACATATATCTACTTATAGAAATAACATATATATGCAAAATATCTTTATATATGCATATCTGTTGTTAGGTACTGTAGAGCAAGAACCAATTCATAGCTCACCCTCCAGCAAATTTTCAGAGACAGTACATTGCACTGGAGGATATTACTCATCTTTCTTCCACGGTGCAGCTGGTAGGTCCAGACTAAGAGACCTGGGGTAAAAGTGCAGCTCTTTACCACTACACCATCAGAAACTGTGTATATAAATTCAATGTGTGCTTTTAAGGGCTCCACATTCAATTGTTCATATTCTCTTTTATATCATGTTCTCAGACAGTTTTATCATTTTGCAGACATGCATAAGAATTGTGATGCTCATCAAGACCCATTATTGCTGTGTGGGTCTAGTCAAAATCAACTCTCAGCTGACCCTTTAGTAGGTTTTCAGCAGCTACATTTCACATGAGATGAAATTGCCCATCCTCCTTCCATGGAGCAGTTGGTAGATTCGAACTACGTACCTTACATTTTACTGTGCAATTCCTTACCAATAGGCCACCAGAGCTCTCTCGAGTCATTAGATACTCTTTACAATTATATTATTAAAACAAAAGAAAATTAAATAGCAAGTTCCTTTGTTACTCTAGACACTTGGCAAGTACTGAGAAGCAATGTGCACGTAGAGTCTATAGTTTTGAACTGGATTGCTCTAAAATATATTCTACATTTTAGAATATGCCCAAAATCATAGTACGTATTACTGGGCAGTATTGCTTTAGATACTCCCTTGATTCTTCAATTAGTAACTGCTAATTCCATGTCTTCTAAGAAGGAGAAAATGCATATTTTCTTACATGAGTAATTATTCCAAAGGGAAAGAGAAAAAAAATTCTCCTACAACTATCAAATCTGGACATTGAGAACTTAATGTTCCTGGATTAATCCAGCTACCATCCAGTTAAATTCAAATTTTAATGACCATATGAGACAGAGTAAATATATTCTATAGGGTTTGCGAATCATAATATTTTCAGAAGAAGATCATCCTATTTTTTTACCCTGTGGGGTTACTTTAATTGCCTTGAGCAATGAATTCTTCAACTGGCAGTGACTGAGTATTATTTGAGGTAAAATATTCTAACTTTCAATTTTTCTTTTCATTTTATAAGCAATTCAAAAAATATACCACCAGAGATTGAAAGACACACAAAAAAGCAGTAGAAACAGAAGCAGTATAATAAAGAGGCTTTAAACAATGTTGGCTTCACAAGTCATGACATGAATAATGCTGAGTTTCTTCACGCAGTGACCTTGATGGTAAAATACGGTATGTCTCTAAACATTTATCTAAATAAGCTTATCTATCCAAAGGAGGAAACTATTATATCGATATTAACAAACTTTATACTTCTCATCATCACACATGAATATACAATAAATAGTATACAGAATTGATTTGTTTGTTTTAAACTGTTAGGTGCTATATAGTCAATTACAACTTATAATGACCCTATGAAAAATAGTTCTGAAGCTTGCCCTATCCTGAGCCAGCTTCACTGTCTCTGATACATCTGTTCCCACTGCCACAGTCACTGTGTCGATTCATCTCATCCTTCTTCAAGTATTAGTCCGTCCTGACCACATGCCTAAGCTATGTGACATGGAATGTCAAAATCCTTGCTTCCAAGGAGCAATTTAATTTCATCTTCTCCAGGACAGATCTTTTTCTTCCCTTGGCAGTCCATGGTATGTTCAATACTCTTCTTCAGCAACAAAACTCTAACGCATTGACTCGTCATTTTTCTCCTTAGTCATTCACTTGCCCAGCTCTTAGATGTATAAAAAGCAGCTGAGAAGATCATGGCCTGGATCAGACACACCTTAGTTTCCTGAATGATAATTTGCTCTTTAGCACTCTTGAAAGATCCTTGACAGCAGACTGTGTTGATTGTAGATCTGAGCAAAAGGAAATAGTAACCTCAATCTTTACTCCTTTTATTTTCCATTTTTTTATTAATTAAAATGAAAGTTTACAGAGTCTTAGGATTTCTAGTCATTCATTGCTGCATTTTTCTCCCAGCCCACCCCTCTCCTCCCGCCCCCCAATTCTCTCTTCTTGAAAAGAAAAAGAAAAACTCTTTCATTGTTATCTCCTCCCAAGTCTACGGCCCTATGCAGCCTTCACTCTGGAATTCTGTAATGACAAGAATACCCATTCATATACCCCTTTTACACAATTCTCTCCCTCATCTGTTTCAATGGGATGTACATCGTTCCTCCTCTCCTTTTCTCCTTTTATGATGCTTCTAGCTGGCCTGGTGGTGAGAATGTTGTTTTGTTGTGTTTTATTTTTCTCTTTCATTTTTATTTTATATTGTTTTGCTTAAAAGGTACACATACGCTGTGTTTCACACTATCCTTTTTTCACATTGTTTTATACAATTATTTCCATTCATTATGTTTTATAAAATTAATCATCATTGAACTATGCCCATTATTCCACTGTCTTTCCAGATCCCTGCCAGACCATGTCCATTTTCTTTATCCCCCTCCCTCCACAAAACAAATTGTTTCACCCTATCATTTCCTCCCAGCCTATCCTCACCTCTCTGTTTCCTACCTTTCCCCCATTTGCTCCTCATACAGGTTTTACTAGTTATCTTTATATTTTTACAATAAGGGTCTTATATAGTATTTGTCCTTATGAGATGATTTAGTTCACTCAGCATCATGCTCTCCAGTATTTTCCAAGTTAGGTATTAATTTTTTAAATTGTTTCTCATGAGTGTTCCATAGTATTTCATCATGTGAATGTATCACAATTTTTCAAACCACCCTGCTATGAACATTGGTGTACAAATCTCTATTTGTGTCTCAGTTCTAATTTTCTTAGGGTATATTCCTAGCAGTGAAGTAGCTGGATCATATGAAATTTCTATGTTCAGCTTTTTGAGAAAATGTGAAACTGCCTTCTAGAATGGTTATACCATTTTACAACCATGTTAACGATATGTGGGAGTTTCTGTCTCTCAGAATCGTCTACAACATTTATTGCTTGTTTTTAAAAAGTACCAGTGTTACTAGAGTGAGTAGATCTCTCATTGTGGTTTTGGTTTGCATCTCTCTTATTGACAGTGATTTTCAGATTTATTCATGTGTCTCTTGACCATCCAAATGATTTCCTCTTAACAGTTTGTCCAAGTCTTTTGTGTATTTTGTAATTGAGTTATTCTTTTCCTTTTGGAGGCCATGTAGTAGTCTGTAAATTTTGCTCTGAGATACTTGTCCAAAATGGTATTGACAAAAGTTTTTTTTTTCTTTCTCAGTCACTGTTTTTATTTTTCTACCTAGTTGAAAATAGTTTTTATTATGGACATGTATTTAATCTTTATAAGATCCAGTTCATCAGTTTTTATCCTCTCCTGGTTGTGTATTTGTGGCTGTAAGTGTCAGCCTTTTATACCATGGGCTAGATCTTCTAAACTTGGTCCCACTTTGTTTCCTTTTTTGTTTTGTTTTGAGTTGGATTTCCATTCATTAATTGTTGCAATTTTCCCCCATCCTCACCCCAGTTCTCTTTTCTCTTTAGAAAGACTCATTGTTGCAGAATTTCTTCCCTCCCACATTGCCTTGCACCTCTCCTTTTAGACTGTTGTCATGCAAATAATGCCTAATAATATATTTCCTTAGACAGTTCTTTCCCTCATCTATTTAAATTCAGTGTTCATTTTGTATCCCCTCTTTTGATCTACATGGTTTTGGGTTTTACTCCTGAGTATCTGATCTACCTTTAAATGATTTTTGTGTATGGTGAAAGGTGTGGATCCTGCTTCAGGTTTCTGAAGGTAGTCCTACGGTCTTGCCAGCACCATATATTGAAGAGATCGTTATTTCTTCGTTTGATAGGTTTTCTTTCCTTGTCAAATATCAGTTGACCATAGATAGATGGGATAATTTCTGGCTTCTCTATTCTGTTCCATTGGTATATGTGCCTGTCATTGTACCAGTACCATGCTTTTCTGGTTATAACAGCAAGGAGTGCTTTGCCTCCCACTTTAATCTTGTTTTTCAGAAGCTTTGTTTATTTGAGATCTAATTTTTCTGTAAAGAAACTTATCAATTGCTTTTTTATATTTTTGAACTATAAATTTGTTATTTGTATTGGTATTGCATTAAATGTACAGCTGGCTTTTAGTAGGATTGTCATTTTCACTATATTGAGTCTTCCTCTCCATGAACAGAGAACACTTTTCTGTTTACTTAGGTCCTTTATCATTTCTCAAAGAAGTATTTTGTAGTTTTCTTTATAAAGGTCTTTTATGTCTCCAGTTAGGTTTATTCCTAAGTATGTCATTCTGTGATTTACTACTGTAAATGCTATTGCTTTCTTATTTTTCTTATTTTCCTTCTTGTGTTTTCTTTGTTACTGTAGAGGAATCCAACTAACTTTTATATATTGATCTTGTATCCTTCCACTCTAACAGGATATTTTGGTATGAGAGTTTTTGTTTTTTTAAATTTCTTTGTGTTTTGTTTTTTAATTGAGTCCTTGGGGTTTTCTGCATACACTATCATGTCATCTGCATGTAGTGACAGTGTCAACCAATTATTTGCTGACCTGGATGCCTCTTATTTCCTTGTCTTTCCATATTGCCCTAGCAAGTACTGCTAGTACAATACTGAATAGGAGTGGTGATGGTGGGCATCCTTGTCGGGTCACTGTTCACGAGGAGAATGCTTTTAGTCTTTTTCCATTAAGAAGGATATTGGCTTTTGATTTTGTGTATATGCTTTTCAATATGTAGAGAAAATTCTGTATCTATTTTTCTGAGTATTTTAATAAGGAAGAGGTGTTGGATTTTGTCAAATGCCTTTTCTGCATCAATTGCTAGAATCAGATGGTTCTTATTATTTACTTTGTTAATGTGATAGATTATGTTGATTGTTTTTTTTTATGTTGAACCATTCTTGTATACCAGTTATGAATCTCACTTGGTTAAGATGATTTTTAAAAATAAGCTATTGGACCCTATTGGCCAGGATTTTGCTAGAGATTTTTACATCTATATTCATGAGATATATTTATCTATAGTTTCATTTTTCAGTAAAATCTTTGCCTAGTTTTGGTATTAAGGTTATGATTGCTTCATAGAATATCTCTGGAAGTGCTCCTTCTTTTTCATGTAATAATTATTTAGAATTAGAGATAGATTTTTTTTTTTATTATTTGGTATAATTCAACCATGAAGCCATCTTGTCTAGGACATTTTTTGTAAAGAAGTCTTTTTATAACTTGCTCAGTTTCTTCTTTTGTGATGAATCTGTTCAAGAACTGTACATCTCTGTGTGAATTTGGTCAGGAGATGAGTTTCAAGGAATTTTCCATTTCCTCCAGGTTTCCAAATTTATCAGAGTATGTTTTTTCATAATATTCTAATATTGTTTATTTAATTTCATTTGGTTCTGTTGTGATGTCACCACTATAATCTTTAAATTGAGTTATCAGTGTCTTCTCTGTCTATTTTTAAATTTTGTCAATGTTTTGTTAATTTTCTTGAACTTTTTGAAAAATCCGTTTTTGGTATTGTTGATGAATTTAATTGTTTTTGTCTTTTCTCTCTGATTCGTGTGAATTCTTATATTAATAATTCCCTTTCTTCTAAAAGCTCTGAGATTAGATTGTTGTTGTTTTTCCCCATCTGATGAAGGTGTTGAGTTAGATCATTGATTTTGAGTCCTTCTTCTTCTTCTTCTTCTTTTTTTTTTTTTATGTGTGTGCCTATTGCTAAGTACTTTCTTTGCTACATCCCAGGAGTTTTGGTATGTTGTATTTTCATTTTCTTTTGTTTCAAGGACTTTTTCATTTCATTCTTATTTCTTCTATGACATAATCGTGCTCTAGCAGGGTCTAATTTAGCTTCCACATAAACAATTTCGTAATCTTTACCTTCATGTGATTAATTCATAATTTTAGGGCATTGTTGTTTGAGAAAATGTCATTGTTGTTGCTATTGCTGTTATGTACCTTCATGTTGCTTCCAATTCATAGTGACGATATGTGCAACAGCTCTGAATCATGCTCTATCCTGTGCCAAACATATTGTCTCTGACACACCTACCCTCATCATCCTAGTCAGTGAATCAATACATCTCATCAAGGGTCTTCCTCTCTTATACTGTCCCTCTGATCTTCCAATCGTGATGTCCCTCTCCAAGGATTGGTCACGTCTTGTAACATGCCCAAAGTATTTCAGACAGAGCTTCAGAATCCTTGATTTCAAGTAGCAGCCTGGTTCCATGCTCTCTAGTATGAATATTCAATTCTCCATATTCAATACTATTACCCAGCACCAGGGTTGAGATATTAATTCCCCTTCTATCATCCTTAGTCATTATAAAACTTTCTGATGAGTAGAAAATAATTACAAAGACTATGGCCTGAATCAGGCGCACCTTAGTCTCCAGACTGACACCGTTGCTCTGGAGAGGTCCCTGACAGCAGACATTTCCAATGCATTTAATCTTTTGATCTGGCTGCTGGTACCAAGAGTATTGATTGCAGACCCACTCTAACTGAATATATTAACAATCTCAATCTCTTCACCACCTATCATGATGCTGCCAATTGGTCTAGTGGTTAGACTTGTTGTCTCGACTTTTAGCTTCAATCCATATTGAAGGCTACAGTCCTTGACCTTCTGCAGATACTTTGTATTATTTCAATGCTTTCGGCTTGTTTGGTGAGTTTTGTTTTGTTTTTTTAATTTGTTATGACTTGCTATGCGTCTTAATATATGATCAATTCTGGAGAAATTATTATGAGCAATTGAGAAGAAAGTAAATTAAGTTTTAATTGCATACATCCACAAGATGGAGTTGGTTGATTACATAGTTTAGATCTTCTGTACCTTTATTAACTTTCTTTTGAGTGTACCTATGCTTTGGTGACAGTGGTGTGTAAAAGTCTCGTATTACTATTGTCTATTTTTCCCCCTTTACTTCTGTTAACTGTTGTTTAAGTATTTTGCTGATCTATCATTTGGTGTATAAATGTTGACCAAAGTTATGTCTTTTCAATCCATTGCACCTTAATCATTATATAGTGTCCTTTCTTATCTGCTTTTGTAGTTTTCATCCTGAAACTTATTTTATCAGAGTTTAGATTGCTATTTCTGTCCTTCTAAGGTTGACATTTGCTTGATATATTTTTTCCCACCCAGCTCTTGAATTTTTGTCTTTCTTTTCATTTCTGAGATGTGTCTCTTGTAGGCAGTCTACTGATGAGCTTTTTTGTCTTATCCACCCTGCTACTCTTTTTCTCTTAATTGGTACATTTTGACTACTCATATTAAGTGGGATTATTGACAGGCCAGGTATTATTGTTACCATTTTGCTGTGTTTCTTCTTCTGTTGGTTTTGGTTACTAAGTTCCATTCACTTTCCTTTGGGTCAATCCACTTTTCTTTGGTATTTGTATATTAAGTTTGTTGTTGTTATGTGTTTTTGAGTAACTTGAGACTCCTAGTGACCCTATGTACTATAGCCCTGAAACCTGCTTTATATTGTGCAAACCCTATTGTCTCTGAAACTCCTATCCTTATTACCTCACTCTGTGGATTAATCCTTCTCATAAAGGGTCTTTCTTTCTTATGCTTTCCTTCCACCATTCCAAGCATGATGTTCCCATCCAACTATTGGTTCCTCCTTGCAACATGTCCAAAGTATGTCAGATGAGTTTCAGAATCCTTGCCTCCAAGGAGCTGCCAGGTTTCACCTTCTTCAGAACAAACCTATTTGTTCCCCCGGCAGTCCATGGTATATTCAATACTCTTCTCTAGCACCACAGCTCAAAGGCATCAGTTCTCTGTCTATCATCTCTGGTCATTGTCCAGCTTTCTGATGCATAGCAAGTAACTGTGAAGACAATGGCATTAAGGACTCCTCTTAAAATTTCTTATAGTTTGGTTTTGTTTTCATAAATTCCTTAACTTCTTTCTTTTCTGTGAAAGACCAGACATGTTCTTCTTATTTGATAGGGAGTTTTGCTGGGTACAGGATCTTCAGCTGGCTGTTTTTGGGGTTTTTGTTTTTGTTTTCCCAACTTTCTGTATATGACACCCAATAGTCTTCTACCTCACATTGTTTCTACTGAGAAATCAGAACGTTATCTAATGTTTCTCTTTGTGAGTCTTTGTTTTTCTCTTTCTGCTTTTAGTGTTATATTCTTATCTTGTAATTTTTAAAATTTAAGTATGATATGTATTGATTATTTTGTTTTTGTGTCTAGTATATTTGTTGTTTGCTGAGCTTCTTTAATGTGAATTTCTCCCTTTATCCTAATACCCAGTAAGTCTTCTTTTTAGTATTTCTTCCACAATTTACTACCTGACTTCCATGTTCCTTTAGTATTCTGGAATTTCAGTATTAGGTATGTTTTTTCCTTTTGATGTCATCCCACATGATTCTTATGTTTATTTTATTCATGTCTCCTGTCTGATTTTTCTTCTAGCACTCCATTGGTGCTCTTGTCTTCCAGTTCCCTGACTCTTTGTTTCATCTCTTCTGTTCTACTTTTTTGGTCCCTAATAGGGTATTGGACACTTCTGTCATTTCAGTCTTAATATTCTAATTGCATTTTCATGCTTTTCTCTTATTTCCATTAATATTTTGGCTGTATCCTCTCTGTCTTATGATGATTTTTTTTAAGTTCTTGTACATCTTTGCATGTAGTTTCAATTCCTTTTTCCTTTTGCATTTTCTTCTGTAGTTGTTCAAGGTGCTACTTATCAATATATTTTGTCTGGTTTCCTCTCTCTGGAGTATTCACTTTCTTAATGGCTTCCACTGTTTCTTCCATCATTTACACCTTCTTCTGTAGCTGTTCAAATAATACTGCATCAACATCTTCCTTCTGGGTCTCTGTGTCTATTCATTTGGTTTGCTTTTGGTTTTTTTTTTATTTTTTGTTTGTTTGTTTATGTATTTTTTGTTTGATTTTGTTTAGGAGAAGGGTTATTTTGTTCTTTCATAATGTATAAGGAAGTCTTCTGCTCTCTTGACATTATGTAAATTTTTTTCTTGGTAGATTTTAAGATGTTATAAGTGTATAATTTCCCAGGGGAGGATGATGATCTATGAAGGACCTATATATCAGTGCCCCCTCCCCCATTTAAGAGCACCAAGCCATGTAATTGTTGTTCTCCAGAAACCTTGACTAGTGCACACCTGTCCGCCTTTGGCTTGAGAAATTCCAAACCTTCTCCACATGTTGCAGTTAGGAAAATTCAAGGACAGAGTACCTGGCTGATAGAATGTTTATTTCTTGATGTTGAAATGCAGTTCATATCGAAAACTTTATTCTTGACCTTCAATAGCAAATGCTTCAAATTCCCCTCTATTTCAACAAACCAGGTTGTGTTATCTGCATAATGCGGGTTGTTGATGAGTCTTTTCTTCCAATCCTGATGCCACACTCTTCTTCATAATGTCCAACTTCCTGAATGATCTTTTTCACAAATATAATGAAAAGAATGAAGAAAGGATACATCCTTGACACATTTCTTTCAGAATTTTGTACTGTGTAGTGTTCTCTTGCTCTCTTTGGACAATAGCTTCCTAGTCTATGCTTTTGTTTTACACTACACAATGTTTTAAGCTGAAGCACTTACATAACTGAAAGAATTAATACAGTTTGGAAGCATATCGCATTGTGTCCTAGTTCTTGCTTCTGCTTTTTAGAGTATGATCCCACTTTTTGCCAAAATAACTTGTTCTGCAATATTCTGTGGTGGTTTACTAGATTTCTATAGATATCGTCTCTGGAAAACAGAATGATAAGGTTAAATAACCCAGGCAAGAATTATTCCTGGTAATTATTATCTAACATAATTAATGACAACCAATCAATGATATGCATTTCCAACTTTGCACACAATACTGTAACATTATTATAAAAATACATATATATATGTTTAATGCTAGTTATTTTGGAGTGCTACTTTCTGATACATCTGCTCATTCTGATACGTCTTAATTTGGAAATCTTTGATTAAAATCGTTCTCTTCACAGAAATTATATTTTCAATACTCATACTTTAATTATAGAGAGAACTCTGGTAGCAAGGTCTGTGTGGGTTAAGCTACTAATGAAAAGGCTGAATGTCTCCAGAGTGTCAAATTCACCAGCAGCTCCTTAGAAGAAATATGAGCAGTCTTCTTTCATTGTTTAAAGCCCTGGAAATCTACTATGAGAAATTGACTCAAATGGTGGTAAGTTTTTAATAACTACTATGGGTTGTGTTACAGATTTTCTTTATATGTTTATGTGCCTTGTCCCAGTAGCATTCTCTCTCTTTATTATACTTTTTTCTATTTTATTCTTTACACATTCAAACATAAAGTTAACACATGACATGGAATGGGGTGAATCGTCAGCAAGAAAGTGTTTTCTTATCCTTGAAGTTCAGAGAGCGTATTATTTCTTTTCTATTTAATTACATGATCAAGATGTCTAGCTTAAGTAGATGATAAAGTATTAAGCCCTCTGTCCTTTTTGTATGAAATTACATTCCCTTTTAATTGTTGGTTCTCTTAAACAGTCTAGTTTAATACATCAGTGTTTTCAGCTCCTTACATATACCACCTAGACCACAGCTTATTGTTGTTTGTTTTTCTATTCTTTTTCTGGCATGTAGAGAAATTTATCTTATTTGAGAGTCCATCAACATTTATTTAGTTGCTGTTTTGCATATTTATGTTTATCTATCAAAACCGTCTGTTTGGAGAAATGTATATATCTAAATGTAATTTATCTGTACCATTGTGGCAGGAAGTTTGAATTGAGTTTTGATATTTATATGTCTATGTTATTTGAAAATTTATATTTATGCTTACAGTGCTTCTGAACTAGAAACTTACTGCAAGCTGACTACTTGCTGACTTCCCTTGAATGTTTAATGACCATCTCTAAGTTAAAAATAAGAACTACATCCAATATTCTCTATTTCAATAAATTATATGACACTATAACACTGACCAAGAAAGTATCTGTGATACAAATAGTTTATTTGACCTTTTTCTTTAATTTCTGAAAGGTAATCCTTGAAATTTACCACAATTGAAGTGTCTTTTTACAGAAAATCTATGAATATCACTTGAGAATATGTGCTTATGATTAAATATTAGTCCGCTAATCTCATAAAAGGAGACATAATTCAATCAAGTACAATGACTCAATTAATCATGGCTTAGCACTATATTTACAAAGACAGCATGCAATAAAGCCAAATAAAGGCTTTGAGCTTTTTACACTTTTTTGTTACAATAAAATGATAGCAGTCTGACTAACGATTACTCTCCATAATTTTGGTAGAGTGTTCTCAAAACAAATAAGCCAACCAATTCACAAAAGTAGGAGTAGGAATCAGTAGAGTTAGGCATCTGCATATTTGGCTGTCTGAAGGACTGTGTTTTACCTTTGTGCTCTGCCCTATCTTGACATGGTTAACATCAGAGAAGATTGGTCTGTGGCAACAAAAATTCTGCGAATTTAACAAATGTTTTGTCAATGTCATTTGCTTCTTTTTTAAAAAAAGGTATTTGCAATGAATAAATCATATAAATACAAAACCCAATCATTCTATTTGCATCCTCATTTCTATCACCAAGCTATATTTTCCAACTATTATCTCTTTTTCATTGTTTCCCATTTTTGTAATTTAGTCACCAATTATCATTAACACATCTTGATTATATCTACAGTCAATTTTTTACTTCAAGATTTGATAAAAACTTTAAATTTTTTCTTCTTTGTCTCCAGATGTAGGAGTATATATTTACATAATAGCTATGTTAAGACAGCTTCCCTGTATGTGTATGGATATTATCTTATCACTCACAAGATTGTATTTCAGGATGGAACTCGTAAATGACTTTTGACTATGAATGCTACACAATTCTTAATCTGTTTTTGATCCTCTGCACAGTATACCATATGATTATCTGATTCAAAGTGGCCAAAGTTGGTCCATCTCATCTCACTAATGCCCAGTGTATTGATGTTCATGCATTCCATTTAATTTTTAACAATTTCCAGATTTTCAACATTCAAGCTATATACATTCCACATTCCAATTATGAACTTATTTCTTTTTTGTCAATAAAACAAAGATTCTTACCACTGGACCAATAGGCAACATCATGATAGATGGAGAGGAGATTGAAATGGTCAACAGCTTCATCTTATTTGGATTCACAATTAATACCCTTGGTACCAGAGTCTAGAAATAAGGCAATGCATTGCACTGGAAAAATCTGCAGTTAGGGACCGCTCCAAATTTTTGAGGAGCAATGATGTCTGTTTGAGGAGAAAGGTGCATCTGATTCAAGCCATAATCTTTTTGATCACTTGCAGTGCATCTGAGAAGATGACAATGAATAAGGAAGACAAAAGGAGAATTGACACTTTTGATATGTGGTGTTATAGAAGAGCACTGAATATCTGAAGGACAGCCAAGAGAATGAACAGATATGTCTTGAAGATATTGCAGCTGGAGTGCTCTTCGGAGGCAAGAATGATGAGACTTTGGTTCATATACTTTGGACATGCTGCTAGGAGGGGCTAATCATTGGAGAGGGACATGATGTTTGGAAGGATAGAGGGTTGGTCGGTGAAGGAGAGGAAGACCCTCAACCAGGTAGACTGACACAGTGACTGCCACAATGAGCTCTTGTGTGTCAGGAAGTATGAAAATGTCACAGGAGAGAACAGGATTCAAATCTTTTGTTCTTAGGGTCACTATGAGTCATACTCGACTTGACAGCACCTGAAAGCAACAACAAGTTGCCAATGTTAAATGAACTCACCCAAATTTCCAGGAATGAGAGAGAAATGTCCATTTAAAGACTAAAACGTGTTATGATTCAATAGCTCTCTCTCTCTCTTTTTTTATGTTTTCTTTATTTCACATTTAGGAACAAAGTCAGAACATAATATGAAATGTGGGTAAATTGCTGTCGGTGCAAAAATGTAATAAACTTCCTCAACTCTTCATATTCAACAATTTTAACAGAATATTTCTCTAATTAATAAGATTATTGTCAATTGTTTAATTTGTATGTGAGCGTTAGACACTGATTAAATGACCAAAAGATAATTGATGCATTTTAATCATGATGTTAGCAAAGAGTATTAAATATACTATGTACTGCCAACAAATACACAAACAAATTAATCTATCTTGCAAGAATAGCACTAGAGTGCTCCTTAAAAACTGGATGGTAAGACCGTGATTCACATAATTTGGGTGAGTTTTCAGGAGGAGATAGTTCAAAGGAGTCAGTTCCTAGAAAAAACACCACACTTGGAAAAGTAGAGAAAAACAAAAATGCAAGATTCTCAATCAGATGAGCTAGTATTGTGACTCCAACAGTGTATATAGCACAACAGAAGTTGGGCAGAAGACAATGACCAGGCATGGTTGTTCCTGTTGTTCACTATGAGTTAGAGTCACTAGATCGTACATTAACAACCATAACATGCTTTTTCTTTTTTTTTTAACTGCTGCTTTCGTGGACATTGACACAGTTAAATGTGGGGGCGGGGGGCTTTCAAACTATAAAATGTCTTTTCCGAGACAAACATCTTTGACAAAGACAATAATTTTTCCCTGTCCTTTGCTGATTTTTTACAATTTCTGCTTTTAATAAAATTATGCAAAAAAGGTTTTTTTCCACTATCTTCAGCAATATTTTCTTAAATTTTAGATTTTTTTACATTTTTTAAAAATGGTTTGCTTACAAAGTTTGTATGCATTGTATTTCACACAATTCTTCATTCACATTGTGTTTCATCTAATCATTCTTTTTTAAAAATTGTATTTTGTTAATTTTAATGAACATTTACAGAGATTTTGAATTTCCATTCATTCATTGTTGCACTTTTCTCCCTGTCCAGCCCTCCCCCCACCCCCCCCAGTTTGCTCATCTCTTTATAAATGATAGAAAAATCTTTCAAACTAATCACTTTCAAGTTGGTTTTTTGTACACCATTCAGTCAAAACCAAGCTATTTGCTCACCTTTCAACAAGTTTTCAGAGGCAGTAAATTATACTGGGGGATATTGTTTTTGCTTCTCCATCAGAGCAATTGGTGGATTTTAACCTCAGGCCTTCAAATTGCAGTGTAGCTTCTTAACACTAGACCACCAGAGCTCACTAGTAGTAGTGTAGTTATAATCTTTCTATTACTGTTCTCTAATATCTGCTCTGTTTTTGCTCCTTTTTCTTTGAAATTGATAAAAATATGAATCACTTCCAGTCACTTGGTTGTATAATTATCTTCCAAATTTGTGGGCATAAAAAAAAAATGTTCATAGCTTTGAATCCATTTGTAGAAGTAATCCAGTCAGTATTCTATTTTGAAGGCTTGTTTTTCTCCTGATCTTTCCCTGAAGTTTAGAGTTCTACCATAGATACCAAAAGTAGTGTGTCATATACTACCACAGAAGATGATTGACATTTTAGTACAGTGATTCTGTGTCCCTTCCATCCTCTCTGAATGCTATCTATGTAATTCAATATTTTATCTATTCAGTCCTTCAATACTTTAACTTGAGGCTTGAGTTATTTGTCTCCTCAGATTGAAAAATACTGAATGAATTTTTCCTTTTAGATATTTCTAATTCCAAGTTTTTCACACTTTTATTTTTATTATTCTTTACATTAACATTAATAATTAAGAAGAATTAATAATAACAATTCACATTAATCAGAAGCTTTAGGTAAACATAATCATAAATCCTCATGCCTGGTAATAAAAGCTCCATTCATGGCTCAGTTCTACAGTTCCTCTATGGTCTTTTGGGTTGGGTAAAGATATTTTATAGATGGTGCTACAGAAGCTTCAACCTGTCAGGAAAGACTCATATAACTACAGGTATGCAGGCTGATTTTATTTATTTATTTATTAGTTTTGTTTTTTTGGTTTTTTTTTTTTTTCAGAAACTGGATGCATAAACACATTAGTGCTACAATTCCTGTGTTGGTGTTTCTACACATCTCAGAGTATGGAGAGTGTTATCTTATATTGATCCTTCAGTTGTTGTGTGAAACCATGCAATAGCAATTAAAGTAACTGAAACACAGAGCAGGCCATTGTAATGGTTAAATAAGGCAACCTTCAATCTAATACCATAGTTCATGCCTTGGCTTTTCTACCCATTATTTCTCATTATCAGAAGGATCAACTTTCCCCTTGTCATCATCATAATCTATATTTATGGAAGTATGACAGCCAGCTATTTCACCCTTGATGTCTTCATCTTCCCATTTTAGAGAGTAATTTTTCTTTATTTTTTTTTTTTCTAATTTGCCAGTCTTACCAAATCAGCACTCTGAGGAAACAAGAATGTCTTTTTCTCTGAAGAATTGTCCATTACATTTGAAACTTCCAGCATCCCCATCCACAAACAAAGGCTAAGTTCACAACAAACCATCAGGTCACAGCAATCAACACTAGCTCATAGAATTTAACATCATTTTCTGATAGGGTTACATTCAACAAATCCTCAGCTCTCTGTGACTAGGTCCAAATGGGCATTAGCCTCACACTCTGGAGCCCACCCTTGCTCCTATGTTTCAGACTGGCTGGGCCCTTCACTCTACTTCAGCCCCACTTTAGTCAATTCAACACATTAGGGATCCGCAGGACTAATAACCCTTCATGCTAAGTGGACAATGCTGAAAAAAAAAGTCTAAATTCAGCCTGTCTTTTCAAAAGGCTTATTGCAATGGGAAAGTCTGATGTTAGGGACCTCTCCAAAGTACTGAAGAACAGTGGTGTTTCTCTGGAGAATAAGGTGTGTCTGATACAGGTCACGGTCTTTGCAATCACTTGTTATGCATCAGAGAGTTGGACAACGACCAAGGAGGATATAAAGAGAATTGATGCCTTTGAGCTGTAGTGCTGGAGAAAAGTATTGAGAGTACCATGGACTGCTAGGAAAACAAACAGATTCATCCTGGAAAGGGTTAAACCGGGTGGCTCCTTGGAGGCAAGGATTCTGCGGCTCTGTCTAACATACTTTGGACATGTTGTGAGGAGAGACCGGTCCTTGGAGAAGGACATCATGCTTGGGAAAGTGGAGGGACAGTGCAGGAGGGGAAGACCCTCTATGAGGTGGATTGATTGAGTGACTGGGTTAATCGGGATGGGAATGTCAGAGACACTCCGATTGGCACAGGACAGAGCAGAGTTTAGGGCTGTTGTACATAGGGTTGCTATGAGTCGCAAGAGACTCGACGGCACATAACAACAACAAACAACATATCTTATACTTCCACACATTGTGTGGACTCAAGTGATCACCATGCCTGAGCATACTCACCAGCTTCCTTTAACTTTAAAGTCTTGGAGAGTGACTCCATTGTTAATGTTGTTTTTGTTATGTGAAATCAAGTTGGCTGTTACACATAGCAACCCTATTTACAATAGCTCTGAAGCCTACCTTGTTCTAAGGCAGTCTCACAGATTCTGATACAACTACTCCCATTCCCATAATTACTGTATCAGTCCATCTCATCTGGGTCTTCCTCTCCTGTGCTATCCCTCCTCCCTTCTGAGCATGATGTCCTTCTCCAAGGATCTGACCATCCTGATCACATGTAAAAAGTATGTGAGATGGAGCTCCAAAATCCTAGCCTTCAAGAAGAAATCTGGTTTCACTGTCTCCAAGACAGATTTGTATGTTTTCTTGGTGGTACATGGTACACTCAAGACTCTTCTCCAGCATCACAACTTGAAGGCATTGATTCTTCTTCTATCATCATAGTCATTATTCAGCTCTCTGATGCACAGCAAGTAATTATGAAGACAATGTACTGGATCAGGCTCGTTAGTCTCTATACTGACATTGTTGCCTCCCAGTATTCTGGAAAAGTCCCTGACAGCAAATTTACCTAATACAATTCAACTTTGGATTTCCTGACTGCTGGTGCCAAAAGTGTTGTTTGTGGAGCTGAGCAAGCTGTTAACAACCTCTATCTCTTCTCTAACCATCATGGTGCTGCCATTTTACCCAGTGGTGAGAATCTTAGTCTTCTTGATAATGAGTTTCAATATCTATTGAAGACTACAGTCTTTGATCTCTTGCAGCAAGTGCTTCAGGTCCTCCTCAGTTCCAGTAAGCAAGGTTGCGTCATCTGAATTATGTAGGTTGTTAATGAGTCTTCATCCAATCCTGATACCACATTCCTCCTCATAAAGCCTGCTTCCTGCATTATCAGTTTTGCATATAGATTGAAAAGGTACACAGGTAGGACACATCCCTGACACACTCCCTTCCTGATTTTGAACCATACAGTGTTTTCCTGCTCTATTCTGAAAACTGATTCCTGGTCCAAATATAGATATTGCATATGCAAAATCAAATGTTCTGAGATTCCAATTCTCCTCAAGGTTAACCACAATTTGCTGTGATCTGCACAGTCAAGTACCTTTGCATATTCAATAAAACACAGAGAGTTATCCCTTTGGTACTCTGTTTTCTGCCAAGATCCATCTGACATAGGCAATAACGTCTCTAATGCCATGGCCTCTTCTAAACCCAGCTTGTGTTTCCGGTAGTTCTCTGTCAATGTACTGTTTCAGTTGTTTCTTGATACTATTCAACACGATTTTGCTTGTTTGTGATATTATACAATAATTTCTACACTATGTTGGGTAACCTTTTTTTGGAATGGAAATAAATATGGATCTCTTCCAGTCAGTTGGTCTCCTGGCTCAACCTGGTGAGCATGTTCAGGGCAGCCTCTGTCTGTTACATATGTCGTTGGCATTCCATCAATTCTTGGGCCTTAATTTTTTGTCAAGTTATATAGAGCAGCCTGCAATTCCTTCTTGATAACCATTGCTTTTTGGTCATATGTTGTGTTTTGAAATTCTTCTGTGTCAGTCAATTCTTTTCAGTACAGTGACTCTGTATATTCCTTCCATCTTCTTTTAATGCTTCCTGGATCATTCAGTATTCTGACTATTGCATCCTTAAGTATGTCAACTTATGGTTTGAATTTGTTCTTTACTTCCTTCAGGTTAAGAAATGCCAAGCGAGTATGAATGACTGTTTTGCTTTTTTAACTCGTCATTGTACATTTCATTATAATACTTTGCTTTGTCTTCCTGTACTCCCCTTTGACATTTTCTATTCAGCTCCTTCATTTCTTAATTTCTTCCCTTTGCTTTATATTCTTGGCACTCTGATGTAATATTCAGATTATCTTCTGCTATCCATTTTTGTCCTTTCTTCTTCTTCTGTCTTTGTAATGACCCTTTTCATTCTTCATGGATGATACTCTTGATATCCTCCCGCAGTTCATCTAATCTTTATAATTAGTGTCCAAAGCCTCAAACCTGTTCCTGAGTTGGTTTTTAAATTCAGGTGAGATAGCCTTCAGGTAAAATTCTGATTCCTGTGGATTTGATTAGACATTTTTTAGCTTTAATTTGAACTTGCACATGAATAGTTGATGGTCTGTTCCTCAATCACCACCTGGCCTGGTTTGCACTGCTGATATTGAACTTCTACAATGATTTTTTTCACAAATGTAATAAATTTGATTTCTGTGCATACCATCAAGTTAAATGCATAAGTGTAGCCTGTGTTTACGTTTCTTCTAAAAGGTATTTGCTATGAATAAATCCTTCTTTGTGAATAATCCTTTCATTCTATTTCCAATCTCATTTTTGTCACTAATTCCATGTTTTTCTACTGTTGATCCTTCTTATAGAACATGCTAAATGAGAACTATTGATTGCCTACACCCACTCAGCTTGTTATTTTGAAGTAATATAAGGTTCCTTGTAGACAAAAGAAGATAAATAAATTGCAATGATTAAAGATGCAAAAGGCTAGGTTTTTGGTATCAACACAGTCTTTTTTTAACAGCCCTTTGACCCTGTCAAAGGGGAATATGGTTTATAGAGACTAACTTTAGACCATCGAAGCCTAAATAATATAATGCTACATGAAACTTCTAATCAAGGCCATGGTCTTCACAATTACTTGCTATCATCAGAGAGCTGGATAATGACTAAAGATGACAGTATAAGAATTGATGCCTTTGAGTTGTGGTGCTGGAGGAGTTTTGAGCACACCATGGACTGCCAATAAAATGAATATGTCTGTCTTAGAGATGATGAAACCAAGTTTCACCTTGGAGAGTAAGATTTTGAAGCTCCTTCTCACATACTTTGGGCACGAGGCCAGGAGAGAGTAGTACTTGGAAAAGGAAATCATGCTTGGATGGGTGGAGGGACTTCACAGGAGAGGAAGACCCTGGATGAGATGGATTGATACAATAACTGGAGCTATAGGGTTTGGTTTGTCAGAATTGACGAGACTGGCTTAGGACAGGGCATGGTTGAGAGCTGCTGTGTATAAAATTGCTGCATGTGTTTCAAAGGGTCATCTGTGGTCAGTTCTGACTTTATGGTACAACAACAAAGTGAAAATAAGATTCTGTGTATTATATATTTACACTTATACAAAAAATGTTTAAGCGTAGAATATTGGCAAAATACTCAGCTGACATTTTTTTCATTAAACACTAACTGTTGTTTTTTACTACAAGTTCCAAAATGTTAATTCTATGAATGTCATGAGCCTTGAGCTTTAATGAATTACTCACAGATATATTATGAAAGCCAATTATAATTTATTGATTTATTAATTAATTCATAGCAACAATTAATTGCAATTTCTCTACATTGCAATTCATGAATTCATCACAACAAATTGATTCAGTAACTCATTGTTGTTATGTTGTTGTTGTTGTTACATGCCGTTGAGTCGCTTGCAACTCAAGGCAACCCTATATACAACAGCCCGAAACTCTGCTCTGTCCTATGCCAATTGCACTGTCCCTGAAACTTCCACCCTGATTATCCCAGTCATTGAATCAATCTACCTCATAGAGGGCCTTCCCCTCCTGCGCCTTCCCTCCACCCTCCCAAGCATGATGTCCTGCTCCAAGGACCGGTCTCTCCTCACAACATGTCCAAAGTATGTTAAACAGAGCCTCATAATCTTTGCCTCCAAGGAGCCACCCGGTTTAACCCTTTCCAGGACGAATCTGTTTGTTTTCCTAGCAGTCCATGGTATTCTCAATACTCTTCTCCAGCACCACAGCTCAAAGGAATCAATTCTCCTTCTACCCTCCGGGTCATTTTCCAAATCTCTGATGCATAAAAAGTGATTGTGAAGACCATGGCCTGTATCAAATGTACCTTAGTCTCAAGAGAGATACCATTGCTCTTCAGTACTTTGGAGAGGTCCCTAACAGCAGACTTCCCCATAGCAATGCACCTTTTAGTTTCCTGGCTACTGGTGCCAATCGTGTTGACTGTGTAGCCAAGCAAACTAAAGCTGTGTACAATCTCAATCTCTTCACCATCCATCCTGATGCTGCCAATTGGTCCAGTGGTGAGAATCTTTGTCTTCTTAACATTGAGCCTCAATCCATATTGGAGGCTACAGTCTTTGACCCTCTGCAACAGGTACTTCAGGTCCTCCTCAGCTTCAGCAAGCAGGGTTGTGTCATCTGCATAACGCAGATTATTGATAAATCATCCACCAATTTTGACCCCATATTTCTCCTCATAGAGCCCAGCCTCCCAGATAATCTGTTCTGGATATAGGTTGAAAAGGTATGGAGATAGGCTGCATCCCTGGCGTATGCCCTTCCCAATTTTGAACCATGCAGTGTTCCCTTGCTCTGTTCTGACAACTGCCTCCTGGTCCAAGTAAAGGTCCAAGTTTCGCATTAGCACGATCTATAAGGGTTCTGGGATTCCCATTCTTCTCAGCGTCAGCCACAGTTTGTTATGATCCACAGAGTCAAATGCCTTTTCATAGCCAATGAAACACAGATAGACATTCCTCTGGTATTCTCTGCTTTCAGCTAAGATCGATCTAACATCAGCTGCAATATCCCTAGTACCACGACCCCTTCTAAACCCAGCCCGGACTTCTAGTAGTTCTCTGCTGATGTGCTGTTCCAGTCGTTTTTGGATAATCTTCAGCAAAATCTTGCTTGCATGTGAAATCAGTGACATTGTTCTATAGTTTCCACAATCTGTTGGGTCACCTTTCTTTGGGATAGGAACAAATATAGATCTCTTCCAGTCAGTTGGCCAAGTGGTTGTTCTCCTGATATCTTGGCACAACCTGGTGAGCACATCCAGGGCAGCATCTGTTAGCTGAAATATGTCATTTGGTATACCATCTATTCCTGGAGCCTTATTTTTTGCCATTTCCTTCAAAGCAACCTGAACTTCTTCTTTCATCACCATAGGCTCTTGCTCATATGTTGTTTCAGGAAATTCTTCTGTGTCTGCCAATTCCTTTCGATACAGTGACTCAGTATATTCTTTCCATCTGCTTTTAATACTTCCTGGATCATTTAAAATTCTGCCGAAAGCATCCTAGATTACAGCAACTCTAGGTTTGAATTTGTTCTTCAGTTCCTTGAGCTTAAGAAATGCTGAGCGAGTTTGTCCCTTTTGATTTTCTGACTCCATCTCCTTGCACGTTTCATTGTAATATTTTGCTTTGTCATCCGTGCTGCCTTTTGAAATCTATTCAACTCTTTAGTATCTTGAATTCTTCCTTGTACTTTGGCTTCTTTACGCTCCAGTGCAATTTTCAGAGTCTCTTCTGACATCCATTTTGGTCTTTGCTTCCTCTTCTGTCTTTGTAATTACCATTTGCACTCTTCCTGGATGTTACCCTTGATATCCTCCCACAACTCATCTGGTCTTCGCTCATTAGTGTTCAAGGCCTCAAACCTGTTCCTGAGATGTTTCTGAAATGCAGGTGGGATAGACCTAAAGTCATATTTTGGTTGCCTTGGATTTGGTTTAACTTTCCTCAACTTCAGCTTGCATTTGCAAAGGAGTAGTTGGTGGTCTCTTCCACAATCAGCTCTTGGCCTAGTTTTCACAGCTGATATTGAGCTTCTCCAGCAGTTCTTTCCACAGATGTAATTGATCTGATTCCTATCCATACCATCTGGTGAAATTAAGTATATAACCTGCGTTTATGACCTTTAAAAATGTATTTGCTATGAATAAGTCATTGATTGTGCAAAATTCGATCATTCTCTCTCCAGCTCCATTTCTGTCACCAAGTCCATGTTTTCCAACTACTGAACTTTCTTCTCTGTTTCCAACTTTTGCATTCCAGTCACCCGTTATTTTCGATGCATCTTGATTGCATGTTTGATCAATCTCTGATTGTAAAAGTTTGTAAAAATCTTCTATTTCCTCTTCCTTGGCTCTGGTTGTTGGTGCATAGCAAGTATTAAACATTTAATTGTAATTTATCTACAATTAATAAACTCATCATGACATATTGATTCATTAATAGTGAGGAAAACTCATTCATCCCTGGGAGGCCAACTTTGCTCTGCCTTTGGCCTCTTATGGCCACTTGTGTGGTCAGGGTCCCCCGATGCTTCAGCAGCTCACAGTCACTGGTGTGGCCACGGTCAACAGGTCACAGTCATCAGTGTGGCCAGTATCTTTAGCTCTGAAAAGAACTTTGGGCCTTCATTGTTTAGCTCATTGTCTTCCACAGAATGAAAGTTCTTCACTGAGCCCCCCAGGATATAAATACCTTTAGCTGGCTGTTGGGTGCTACATTATATTCAACAAATAACATTGAAACTTTGGGTATTACATTACATTCAATAAATAATATTATGAATTATAATATTTAATCTTTGAATTTTAGCAACCATATTTGTTTCAAAACAAGTCGTATGACCAATCACATTAGTCCCAAAGCAAGATGGGTTTGACCACTCCTGTTCTATACTAGTTGTGTTTCCTTGGAAACATGGGCAGTAACAAGTCATACTCCCTTATAAAGAATTGTTGGCTTGTTGCTGCCGTTGGGGCATTAAGGCCACTAAGGGCCTATTTGGACATGTTTGGGCAAATATAACTGCTTAGTATATTGATCACAATATTCCTAACATATTTTCTAACGTAACATAGCAAATTCCTAACATATTTCTTATTCTTATTTCTAACTTATAGCAAAGTTCTAACATATAGCAGTGGTGGCATCCACTTCCTAAATAGCATGCGTCCAGAAACTCTATGAACTTAGAGAAATGTTAATAGCTGTAGAGGGGCTTCAGGTCTTTTGTTCCTAGTGTTGCTATGGGTCGTGCTAGACTCAAAAGCAATCACCAACAACATATGTTGTTGTTGTTATGAGCCGTAGAGTCACTATAACATAGAAAATTCCTAATGTATTTCTTATTCTTATTTCTAATATATAACATAGACATTTCTGAACATATTTCTTATTTTTAAACTTAAGCCAATGTTTTCACATTACACTTATCATAGCAAACTTATATTTTATATGCTTAAGTTACTCATATCATATAAGTTTATAATGTTTCATAGCAAACTGATGATATGTTTCACAGCAAATTATTGTTTCACACCAAACTTATGTTTTTAAAGTATTTCAAAGCAAATTTATTATGGTTCACAATAGACTTATGATATTTTCTATAATATGTTTTACAGAAAATTATTATATTTTATTATATGTAAACTGCTCATAACACCTGAACCAGACTATGCTGAAGGAGTAATTTTTCTTTGTTTGTTTGTTTTCTGTGATTTTCAATAAATGAAAATAACTATTACTAAGACATAGTAACGGAGCTCTGGTGGCCTAGTGGCAAAGAGCTGCCCTGCTATCACAAAGGTATGTGGTTTAATGTCACCAGCTGATCTGCAGGAGAAAGATGGGCAATCTCCTCCTGTGCAATTAACTGCCTCTGAAAACCTACCTGAGGGTTTGCTATGGATCGGTTCTGACTCTGTGGTATACAAAACAACAAAAATCCATAATAATAGGAACATCATATTTAGTTTCATTCTCCTGAAACACTTCTTTTATAAATATCATTTTTATAACTCATTAAGTAGCTCTTAAATATAAAATTTTATTACATTTTTAAAATCATAAATTGTTGGCTATTAGTGGAGTGTGAGAATTATTGAACAATATCATTAATATCATATGCAAGCAAGATTCTGCTGAAAATTATCCAAAAACAACTGGAACAGCACATCAACAGAGAACTGCCAGATGTGCAGACCGGGTTTAGGTGGTACTGAGGATATTAAAGCTAACTTTAGATGGGTTTAGGCTGAAAGCAGAAAGTACCTGAGTAACGTCTCTTTATTTCACTGACTCTGTAAAGGCATTTGACTGTGTGGATCTAACAAACTGTAGTTAACTCTGAGAAGAATAGGAATCCTAGGACACTTGATTGTGCTTATGTGAAACCTATACTTTGACCAGGAGGCAGTTGTCAGAACAGTTCAAGGAAATGCTGAATGGTTCAAAATTGGGAAGAGTGTAAGTAAGGGATGTGTCCTATCTCCATGTGCAGAACAGATCTTCCAGTAGCCTGGACTCTATAGTGAGAAATGAGGCATCAGAGTTGGAGAAAAACTCTTCAACAACCTGCATTGTGGTGGTGATACATCCTTGCCTGCTGAAACTCAGAAGGGTCTGAGGCATTTGCTTCAATATGGATTGAATCCATATTGAATATCATATTGTCATAAATATGGATTCAATTTCAACATCAAGAAAAAATATTCTCACCACTGGGCCAATTGGCAGCATCATGATAGATGGTGATGAGATCGAGATTGTTAACAGCTTCAATTTGCTTGGTTCCACAATCACCTCTATTGGTACCAGCAGCCGGGAAATCAAAAGACAAATTGCATTAGAAAAGTCTGCTGTCAGGGACATCTTCAGAGTATGAAAACAGTGATCTCAGTCTGGAGACTAAGGTGCAAATGAGCCAGGTTATGGTCTTCACAATCACTTGCTATGTGTTAGAAAGCTGGACAATGTCTAGGGATGATAAAAGGAGAATTGATATCTTTGAGCTGTGGTGTAGGAGAAGAGTATTGAATATACCATGGACTGTTATGAGAACAACTGCTGGGTTCATCATGGAGATAGTGAATGAAACCAGTTTGCTCTTTGGCAGTAATGGTTCTGAAGCTCCATCTGACATACTTTGGGCAAGTTGCAAGGAGGGACCAGTCCTTGGAGAGAGATACCATGCTTGGGAGGGTGGGGGGACAGCATAAGAGAGGAACACTTTCAAGGAGATGGATTGATTTAGTGACTAGGGTAATAGGAATTGGCTCAGGACAAAGAAGGGTTCAAAGCTGTTGTACACAGGGTCACTACGAGTTATAAGTGACTCAGTGCCACATAACAACAACAAAATCACGAATCTATACAATGCCAGTTAGAATTTATTAAAAAGAACTTATTCCCCCCTAATAATTAAGAGGAACATCTGAACTAAAATAATAACTGTGATAATGTGTATGCAGAAAACTATGCAGAGGATGTGTGTGATGTCCAGATGATGCTGCTTAGTAGATTGTTCTTTACCCATATCTGAGCAGAAGTGTCCCAGTAAAAACTGAGATAACCTAGTGTTACCAAATTTATTGTAATTTAATGATAATTTTGCATATTACATTGTGGAACTGTGGGGTTTCCTTTACTACATTATTTTAAAGAAGTACATTATTAAGAATTTCTTCCATGGTAATGTAATCCACACAGCTTCAGTTTGCTCGGCTCCACAGTCAACACTCTTGGCACCAGCAGTCAGGAAATCAAAAAGCATATCGTGATGGGAAATTCTGCTGTTAGGGACCTCTCTAAAGTACTCAGGAGCAATGGTGTCTCTCTGGAGACTAAGGTGCGCCTGATACAGGCCATGGTCTTTGCAATCGCTTGTTATGCATCAGAGAGTTGGACAATGACTAGGGAGGACACAAGGAGAGTTGGTGCTTTTGAGCTGTGGTGCTGGAGAAGAGTACTGAATGTACCATGGACTGCCAGGAAAACAAACAGATTCATCTTGGAGAGGATTAAACCCAGCAACTCCTTGGAGGCAAGGATTCTGGGGCTTCGTCTGACATACTTTGGACATGTTACCAGGAGGGACGGGTCCTTGGAGAGGGACATCATGCTTGGGAGGGTGGAGGGACAACGCAGGAGGGGAAGACCCTCTATGAGATGGATTGATTCGGTGACTGGGGTAATCGGGATGGGTGTGTCAGAGGCGGTGTGGTTGGCGCAGGATAGAGCAGGGTTTAGGGCTGTTGTGCATAGGGTTGCTATGAGTCGCAAACGACTGGACAGCACATAACAACAACAACATCTTTAGCCTCTGATGGCTGAGTGGTAGGAAGAGGGAAACCAAGGGTCTTAGTAATAAGAAGCTGCCCAGAAACCCCCAAGTCATCTCAGGTGATTTACTTCCTTTTGTAGTTAACATTCTTCTGGCCCTAAATCAGAAGAAATGCAAACAAAATAAGTGATCCTCTACATTCCTCTCTCATTGATTGATTGATTGTTTTTCTGGATAGTTTTGTTTGTTAACCTAACAGGAAGCAATTCCCACAATATAATGGTAGCTTCATAACACTCATGGGGAAAAAAATTCTGACTTGCATAGAAGCAATTTCGGGAAATAAGTGTGAAAAGGCTATATTGTTTATAATCAGACCCTTTAAAAATATACAGCAATGGGAAATTAGAGTAAATAAAACTTAAACTTATCCCAGTAATTCTGCAACAATAGAATATACAGCCTCTAAAATATAGAATATAGAATATAGAATTCTGAAACAA
>NW_006400132.1:1395555-1398356 GCF_000299155.1 Elephantulus edwardii
ATATACAGCCTACTGGAGGGTCAGTTATAGGTCAGTTCTGACAAGAGGATAAGGAACAGTAACCTATAGGTTAGTGTTCGAGTGCCAACAGATTTTGCTATCTAATAAAAAAATAAAAAAATAAAAAATTGCCTGAAATTATGCAACAGGAACAAAGAAATAGAGTAATTAAACACATGGGCAGAAAATTCAGTTGCAAAGGGAACTGATTTTGTATTAATGATTACATTTTTAAGAAACTTGTATTTCCTTTTTGTAATAGTAATTCAGTAACAGTTTTGTCTCAGGTTGTAAAAATAAGTGATATTTAACATTTTCTGATGTATAAAGCAAATATTATACCACATTGTCTTACATAATTCAATATTAGTATTACTTGTCAATACTTTTTATTATTGAAAAAATAGAAAATTAATCTGCTCATGAGATTAATTTATTTAAATCTTATAGAGAAATAAGATACAAATTCTTTATATTATACTGCCTACAGGATGTCTATGATTTTGAAAGAAATGGAATAGATAACAGATATTAACCAGAATTAGATGAATAAATATTTTTCTGAATATAATTATCTCCTTTTGGCCTTAAATCAGAACAAATGTAAACTACATGAATAATTTTCTAAGTTCCTCTCTCAATGACTGTTTTTCAGATAGTTTTGTTTGTTTAAGCTAAGTGAGAGCAATACCCAATACATAATATAATAGTAAGCTTTGTAGCTCATGGGAACAAATTCTGTGCTACATAGTAGCAATTTGGGGGAGTAAGTTTGAAAAGGCCATGTTACTTGTAATCAGACCCTTTTTAAAGTGTATATCATAGAGAAGAAAGAGTAAATAAAATTTGAAGTTATTACAGAATTGCTGGAGCTATGTTTTACACCCTAGAATGGTTGCTAGTGTTCCTCACTTTTGCCTGTTGTATCGTATGAATGTCTGGTTTTGTGTTCTGCTGATTCACATCGCACTGAATTCTGCTAGCATCTGCTTCCTCAAGGCTACCATCTATTGCATCTGTCTCAGTTCTACTGATGCTCTGATTGTACTCCTCGTTACATTTAACAGTGCTGTCACCCTCATTTGATCTTTTATTCTCGAACCAAAAAACGATGTTAAATGAGAATATAGAGGAAAAAATACTGTGTAAAACTCTGCTTAAGTAAGAACATTCAATCATTACAGTGTAGTCTAATTTAGTTTTTAATTTGCCAAATTTCAGCAAATGTTAATTATGTAATATAATTAGATATATAATATAATGTTAACTAATTATTTAATATATATTTAATATCTTGACTTAGAAAAGACAGTATAAATAACATTTAGCTCTAGCTTCCAGTAGAGTATCATTTTATTGAGTATTACTATAGCAAGTGGGAAGGGAAATAAGTAATAGGACATCTTTACAGGGAAAATTATATGATCATGCAGTGTTATGGATGAGTTAAAAATTCACTAATAAAGGCAAAAAATGGATATCTATCTCTGGATCACCCTTATATCATAAGTAACACCAAAATACATTCACTTGGAAGTTTCTCCCATGAGCAAACTGTTTGTTGTTTGTTTATTTGCTTTCCAGTTTGTCTTGCTTTGTTGTGTCAATACTGTACTCTCAGGGAGCTCTCGGTAGTTTCTAGTTCTTAGGGAATTACACTGCTAAAATGAATGTGGCACATCTCTGGCTATTCAAAACTGCCAATGGGACATCTGGTACTTTCTAAGGGGCAACATTGTCTTCTATAATTAATAGTCTTTGAAAACATCAGGGGAAGGATCACATATGAATTGGTTCAAATATAACAGCAATAAGTTTGGGAACTTTCCAATACTTTTGTAATTCTGTCTTCAATTTTTTACTTGTAATTTTTTTTGTTTCTCGCTTTCCTTTTTAATTTTTCAATACTAATTTTAATGTATATTGATGAGGTTTAAAAGAGAGATTGGATTCTATATGATGCTTTAAAAAAAAAACCAAAAAACTTTTTCAGAGTTTTGCCATTTCACCGTGGCTTTTTAATCCTAGAAGTTTCAGTATTGGCTGATGAGCTAAGGCTCTAATGTTTGGCGTTATGCTTATTTAAAAAGGTGATTGAAATATACTGTCATCTAAGGTCAGGTCTTCTCTAATTAAGCAGCAACATCTGGTCTCCCTCAAGGGACTATGCTAAATGGTTTGTTATTAATTTTCTATGTTAATGACTTCGAGCTCTCACTTGAAAAACCAGCAGGGTTATTATTTTTGCCAATGATTCCTATTATATGAAGAATACACTACTATTTTAAATGAGTGTTTTAAAAAATATATTTTCTCCAATAATGGATTACTTTGAAGCTGAATTTAAAATTTTAAAATGTGATTTATTACTTCAATGAATAATGTTTTATTAAGATACTATGTAAATTAATTTTATCATTAGTGTTGTCAGATTAATATATGAAAAAAATACATATTAAAATCAATGAATCAATAGATTTGGGCATTTTTTCTCTCAAAGTAGTTAATCCTGGGAGAGAACTCTAGTGACAAAGAGGTGCACCATCAATCCAAAAGCATGCATTTCGATCAATTCCACCACCTACTCTGTGGGAAAAAGTTGCCCATCTCCTCTTGTGCAATTTACTGCCTCTGGAAACTTATTGAAGGGTCAACTAAGAATTGTAGCTACTTGATGGCAATGAGTATTGGGTTTTAATGCTATCATATAGTGCTAGAACCAAAATTCAATTTAATGTTAAAAAACCTTCTCATGGTGCTTATATTTGGGGGGAGGGGGTGGGGTTTGGGGAGGTGCGGGG
>NW_006400132.1:1398456-1401281 GCF_000299155.1 Elephantulus edwardii
GGGGTTTGTGCAGGGAGAAGGGTGCAATAATGAATGAATGGAATTCCAAAATCTCTGTAGATGTTCATTGAAATGAAAAATAAACAAACTAACTTTTTTTAAAAAAAGGAATCATTCACAAATTCAATTTGCTAATTGTCTTGAAATAGTTATCTTTTTTTACGTTTTTGTTGTTGCTTTAGGTGTTCGTTGGTTTGTTTTTCTTTTTTCTTTTCTTCTTTTCCAATTGATCTTATGTGCAAATTATTATTTGGTAAAGCGCAAGGCTAGTGAGGAACAAAATTATAGATATTGTGTATTCTTTATTGTACTTCTGGCATAACTTTACATTTTCAAGTCATCCTTTTCTTTTTGTCTTTTGACTCTTCCCTGATTTGTTTCTAGCTGATACACTTTGATGATTCAGTGCAATTTAATAATTTGTGAGAAGAAATTAAACATGTTTTAACTATAATCCTCTTGTATCCTAAGGTTGACATGAATTTGCTTTTGTTATTGTAGTTTTCTTTTGTGTAATTTATAACATTTGAAAACTTTAACCTTGTACTAGGTAAAGTCAATTTTGGTGTTATTGTTGTGTACCACTGAGTCTGAACTGCTCCACTAGATTTTCAAAGACAGTAATTGTTTGAGAGATTTCCCATCCATGCGCAGAGAGCAGCTGGCAGATTTGAACTGTGTGTCTGTGTGATTACAGCACAGCTTCTTGCCACTAGGCCACCAAAGCAGATAAATAAGGTAATAATTAGTGTTCTCTCAAGTAATCTTGCCACATAATGATGGTATTGCCATTGTTATTATTAATTTTCACATTTAAAATAGGCTTAGAATTTGTAACACTATGAGTTCCAAACAACTTGATGACATATAACAACAACAATAACCATGGAGTCAGAACTAATATTTGACCCTCCAGAAGGTTTTTAGAGGCACTAAATCACAAGAAAGTTGTTTATCCATCTTTCTTCCATGAGGCAGCTTGTGGATTTGAACTACATGCTTTTGGGTTGACAGTGTAATTACCACTAACACATCATAAAAAAGCTGTAGTGAAAATATAATCTTCTAGGTCGTATAGCCCTGGTGTACCAGTTGCCGTCCCGTGGTCACTTGTGGTTGCTGTGAGGCTGAACACTGTGACACGGATGTGTCAAGTGCGTTAATGGTTGGCTACCCAATGCGGACTGAGAGTGGGGTGGAGCTCCCCGATTAAACAAGCGTGAAAGGAGGAGTGGCATCCACTTCCATAATAGCTTGCCTGCAGAAACTCTATTATTAACCTGGAGAGACGATGAAAGGCACCCAAGCGTCAAGGACTCTCCTTCATAGGGTTGCTATGAGTCGCCTGCAACTGGACGGCATTTAAAAACAACAGCAACTGTGGGAAACAAAACAAACAAACAAAACCCCTCAAACTCATTGCCATAGTCTTAAACTGAACTGTAATTGACCTTTATTGGGTTGCCACGACTAAATATTGTGAAGGAGACTATTTGCATTTATGCCTTTGAATCACAGGAAGATTTCAATTACCAGCCAAGCTTATCATTGGGTTATCAATGGAGCTCCTTGTAGAATATGTTCATGGAATCAATATATTTTGAAAGCTGAAGTTAGATGTAAAAAAAAAATCTGCACTAGATTAAAACAATCAAGTAAATTTAAACTACACTAGCTTGCTATAGGGAGAAAGTGATAATCTTTCTATCTCTCCCCTTCCCCTAAACATTGAAAGCTGCTTGGGCATACAACCAGGAGAAGATAAAGTAGATGAATGCGATCTTCTAAGAATCAAATCCCTATGCACATCCAAAAACTTCTCCAACAGGGTAAGAAAGGAAGCCATCGACTGGGAAAAAGTATTTGGTAATGACATGTCAGATAATGAACTTATGTCCAGAATTTATAAAATATTTGAGCACCACAACAGGATAAAGGTAAATAATCCAATAGAAAAATGAGCACAGGATATGAACAGACACTTCACCGAAGAAGACATTCAGGGGGCTAACAAGCACATGAAGAAATGTTCAAAATCCCTAGCTCTAAGGGAGATGCAAATTAAAACAACTATGAGATATCATCTCACCATTTTGCAGTCAGAATTGCAAAATTTAACAGAACAGCAAGCAACAAATGCTGGTGAGGTTGTGGAGAAACTGGAAACCTTATTCACTGTTGGTGGGAGTGTAAAATGGTGCAACCACTGTGGAAGGTGGTATGGTGCTTTCTCAAAAAGGTGTAAATAGAGATACCATTTGACCCAGCAATTTCACTACTGGGAATATACCACAAAGAGACCGTAACTGACATCAAGCAGATTTGTGCACAATAGCAAGGCGTTGGAAACAATCTAAGTGTCCATCAACAAATTAATGGATAGAGAAGCTGTGGTATATTCACACAATGGAATACTATGCTGCATTGAAAAACAAGGAACTTATGCAATATTATTCAAAATGATTGACTCTGAAGGACATTATGCTGAGTGAAATATCTCAGTCACAAAAGGACAAATACTGCATGGGGCCACTGTTGTAAAACAGAACTGACTTTGGAATTGGGGAGAGACTGAGAAAGATGGTTTCAATAATGTATACTACATTGAAATAGATGGGGGAGAAACTGTTTAAAAGGGATATGTGATTAGGTATTCTTGTCATGACAGGAGTCCAGAGTGAATACTACATCGTGGAGTGGACCTGGGGGAAGGGTTTGTAAAAAAAAGAAAAGAATTTTTCTTTTACTTCTCTAAGAGGGTAACGTACTAGGGTGACTGTTGGGAAGGGAGAAAAGTGCAACAATGAATGAATGGAAATCCAAAG
>NW_006400132.1:1401381-1404235 GCF_000299155.1 Elephantulus edwardii
AAAAGAAAGCTGCTTGGGATACAATTGCAGCACTCCTTCCTGATATATGTTTACTGATATATACATACTGTTGTTAGGTGCCATTGGGTAGAGTATGACTCATATTGACCCTATTAACAACAGAACTAAATATTTTCCTATCTTGTGCCATTTTCATAATCTCTGACACAGCTTGAGTCCATTGCTGCAGTCACTGTCCCATTCTATCTCAATGAAGATCTCCCTCTCTCCTTGTGACCTTTGATGTCCCTTTCAAGGAATAACCTCTCCTAATAAGCTGTCCAAAATATGTAAGATAAAGTCTCTTTATCCTGGGTTCTAAGGAGCTCTCCGGCTGCACTTTGTCCAAGAACTTAATAACCATTTGTTCTTTTGCCAGTCTATAGGATATTCAGTACTCTTCTCCAATTACAGAGCTCAATGACAACTATTCTGTCATTTTTCAGTTCTCTGATATCCAGCAATGATTGAAAAGACTATTGGCCTGAATCAGATGTACCCTAGTCTTCAAACTAACATGATTGATCCTCAGTAATTTGTAAAAGTCCCTGAAAGCAGATTTGGTCAACGCAATATGTATCCTGATCTCTTAACTGTTGATCCCAAGTTGACTATTAATCCATGTAAGATGAACTCTCTTACTATTTTCTCCATTTAACATTCTTCTAAGTGGAATAGCACTGGTCTGTCCATTTGCTGTATGGAGGTAACTCGTGGTTACTGCTAAACACTGTGACACTGATGTGCCAAATGTGATAATGGTTACCCATGGTGGACAGTGTTTGGTGGAGCTCCCAAATAAAAACAAGCTTGGAAGCAGGAGTAGCATCCACTTCCAAAATAGCTTGCCTCCAGAAAATTACAGAAATGATCAAAGTTATACAAGTGTTCAAGTCTTTTGTTCTTAGGAACGCTATGAGTCATCTGTGACTCGACAACATTTAACAACAACATGTATGGATGAAATGGAATGACACAGAAACTGGGTTCATGGGGATAGGTGTATTGGAGTCAAGGAGACTGGCTCAGAATAGGGCAAATTTCAGAGTTGCGGGCAACTTGATGAAACATAACAACAACAACGTGTAGAATTTAATTAATTTTTCTATAGGAATAACTAGCAAAATAAATATTTAGATTACTTTCCATTAAATATAAGTACTTTCATTACTCAGTTCTGCTACTCTGTTGTGAAATATTAGCCCATCAATGTTATTTATTTATTTTAAAAATAGTTATTTTCCTGCATTAATGTAACCACCTGGTGGCACTGTTGATTAAATTTGGGGGAGGGGAATCTAAATTTCCAATATGTTTTTTATATAAGGAATTTGCTATATTAAAGTTGCAAATCATGTGTGTTTCCTATTGGTGCTGTTCTACTTTAATGTATCAATGCTGCATAGCTATTGCTGGGAAAAAGATATTGAAAATTACTTATACTAAAATCTGAACTATTTCTAGGTATTGTTGTTATGTACCAATAAGTGTGAAATGACCTATAGCTGACCCTTCAGCAGGCTTTTAGAAGCAGAAAATTGCATGAAAGTCCATTGCCCGTCTTTCTCCCCTGAAGCTGCTGGGGTATATAGAACACTATGCCTTCCGGTTGACATCACAGCTCCTTGCCACTAGGCCTCCAGAACTTCCTGAGAAATTCAATAGAATGTTGATATTTGTCAAATTCAAACACTTAAAAATTATATGCTTAATATTTTAAATTTAATTGAATAACTTTGTAATTGAATAGTTTGTAATCATAATTTTGTATTTAAATGGAGAAATTATCTCAATTTGAATTTAGTTCTTAAAAAAGGAGAAAAATGTCACTTTTTGACAGTCAATTTCTTGATTCAATTGCACGTAATTTAGCATGTATACCACTATATTCTGAGGAAGTTATATCTGAACTTCAACCACAATCATGCATATTATTAATAAATATGTAAAATTACACTGTGAATTTATTTACAATATGATCATATCCTTACTATGATTTTAAATGCATATAATGAACTACACTGTTGTTCTTTTGTGCCATCGAGTCACCTGTGACTCATAGCGACCCTATGTACAACAGCTGTAAACCCTGCCCTAGCCCTTGTCAATCTCACTGTCTCCGACGCGCCTATCCCCATTTCCCCAGTGACGGAATCAATTCATCTCATCAAGTGTCTTCCTCTCCTGCGCCGTCCCTCCAACCTCCCAAGCATGTCGGCCCCCTCCAAGGACTGGTCTCTCCTTGCAACATGCCCAAAGTATGTCAGATGAAGCTTCAGAATTCTTGCTTCCAAGGAGCAGTCTGGCTTCACCGTCTCAAGGATGAACTTATTTGCATTCCTAGCAGTCCATGGTATATTCATTACTCTTCTCTAGCACCAAAGCTCAAAGGCATCAATTTTCCTTCTATCATCCCTAGTCACTGTCCAGTTCTCTGAAGCATAGCAAGTGATTGCAAAGACCATGGCCTGTATAAGGCTTACCTTTGTCTCCAGACCGACATTGTTGCTCCTCAGTACCTTGAAGAGGTCTGTGAAAACAGACTTTCCCATTGAAATATGTCTTTTAATTTCCTGGCTGCTGGTGCCAAGAGTGTAGGTTGTAGAGTCAAAGAAACTAAAGCTGTTAGCAATCTCAATGACTACACTAGCATATGAAATTATGTACACAATGAATTTATAAACTTGAGGAAATTTTTAAGCAAATTATTCTTTGTGGAAGGAAAAAGATATCATATAAAGTTTACTTAAAAATCTTGGCATTCATTTAAAAGAAAAATTACATCAAAAAAACTAAAAATACTATTTCTTTTTAAACATAGTTTGAAAGTAACTGAGTTCTTGGACAAAAATCT
>NW_006400132.1:1404416-1417249 GCF_000299155.1 Elephantulus edwardii
TCATTTACTTATGATAATTGTTAATGAAAATTAACAATTTGTAAAATATTGGGTGATTGAAAATGAACTCAAATATTCTCAGACTGAAAGCAAGTAAAAATGTATGTCTTTAACTATTAAAAACAATTCTAGAAATATTTGTGAGTTGCTCCTAACAAGTTGATAAAGACAGTTAACATTAAGATGAGATATTTAGGTTATATTTTTATGGGTTGTGAGTTCTAAAAGAACTCTGAAGACATATAAATAAAAAAGATTATATTTTAAAAATATGTCCATAGGAAATTCTTATACTCAGATGCTCAAACAGTATGACTAAAACGAAGGAAAATTGAAAACATATAAGGTTTTTAACCCTATCAGCCCCTCACTCACACAGCTCAAAGCTGATAAAAAAGAATGTTCATGTTCTCTGAACATATCCTATTTCTTAATATCTAAATAGATGAGAGACAGAGAGAGAGAGAGGGGGAGAGAGAAGTTCATCTGGACATGTAAACAATTTAAGCTTGCTCAGGTCCACAAACAACACTTTTATCAGTAGTCAGGAAATGAAGATTAATTACACGGGGGGGGGAAATCTGCTGTCAAGGACCTCTACAATATGTTAAAGAGCAATTATATCAGTTTAGAAACTAAGGTGTGCCTAATACAGTCCATGGTCTGCACAATTAGCTGTTCCAAACCAGAGAGCTGGACAATAGCTAAGAATGATAGAAGAATTGATGACTGAATTGTGGGGCTGGAGAAGAGCAATGAATACACATACTATGAACTACCAAGAGGACACACAATTCTGTCTTGGAAAGGATGAAAACAAATTGTTCCTTGGAGGCAAGGATTTTGAAGCTCAGTCTCACAGTAACTTGTGTAATGGAAGTAAGATTCAGAGCTATTGTGCATAAGGTCACTATGAGCTACACATAAAAACACCATCAGCCAGGAAGACATAGCTAAATGTTAACAAAGGTCACTTCATCATATTATCTATCTTATGGTGAGACTTATGGTCAAGCACTCAGCTAGACTTATTGAGTCATATCCATCCAGAGTTGCTGTGTGACAACTTCAGTGTTGTACTTCTGAAAGTCGTAGCAATTGAAAATCCTAAAACTTACAGTTCAACTCTAGCACACAAGTGATCATCATGACACAGAAGCCACTCTACAGCAACTTAGAATAGAAATTTCAGAAAATACATGTATAAAATAGAAATATATTATAACTGTAATATGACTTCTGTTAAAATGATGGTTGAAGTGTCTGTTGGTAAAACAGGAAAGTTGTTTCAGTGAGCATATTATATGATTAAAGGCAGCTCAACAATTTTATATTTTATTGCTTCTAAGATAGTATGATGCATTCATCTAGCACTAAAAGGAACATTGGCAATGATTTCATCTTATTGAAAATCTGTTATCTAACACTTTTCTCACCTGGAAAGTGCATGTATGGGTATTAAAACACCTTCTGTTAAAAAAATAAAAAATCATTTCACAGTGATGCCTTCTTCCTTCATCTAGGAATATGTAATTATTTAAGACATTTTTATTGTTGTTGTAAACTCGTTATTTCATCTGATTTTACCTATCACTGATATGATGTATCATTTACTATAGAAAAATCACCTTTCATGCTTTTCCTAGCAGTAAATGCTTTGACTACTCCATGAAAAGTAAGTAATAATGCACAAAATGTAAAAACTCCAGTAAATAAGGAAATAATAACTGAATGTATTACATTTAATTAGAATTATTTTTTCTTCACCAACATTTGATTGTCTTTGTGAAACCTATACCTGAAGCAAAAGGCAGTTGTCAGAACAGAGCAAGGAGACACTGCATGGTTCAAAATCGGTAAGGATGTCTGCCAGGGATGTATTCTGTCTCCACACCTTTTCAATCTGTATGCAGAGGAGATCATCCGGGGTGCTGGGCTGTATGAGGAGGAACGTGGTATAAACTGGAGGAAGATTCATCAACAAACTGCATTATGCAGATGATACAACCCTGCTTGCTGAAACTGAGGAGGACCTGAAGCACTTGCTGGAGAACATCAAAGACTGCAGCCTTAAATATGGATTGAAGCTCAACATTAAGAAAATAAAGATTCTCGCCACTGGGCCAGTTGGCAATATCATTATGGATGCTGAAGAGATTGAAATTGTTAACAGTTTTAATTTGCTTGGTTCTACAATCAACACTCATGGTATAAGCAGCCAGGAAATCAAAAGATAAATTGCATTGGGAAAGTCAGCTGTTAGATACCTCTCCAGAGTACTGAAGAGCAAGGACACCAGGCTGGAGACTAAGGTGTGCCTAATCCAAGCCATAGTCTTAGTAATTGTGTGCTATGTGTCAGAGAGCTGGACAGTGACTACAGATGACAGAAAGAGAATTGATGCTTTTGAGCTGTGGTTCTGGAGAAGAGAGTTGAATATACCATGGACTGCTAGAAGAACAAACAGGTTTGTCCTAGAGAAGATGAAAGCAGCAGGCTGTTCCTTGGAGGCAAAGATTCTGAAGCTTCATCTGACATACTTTGGGCATGTTGCAGGCAAGTATCAGTCTTTGGAGAGGGACATCATGTTTTCGAGGGTAAAAAGACAGTGCAAGAGAAGAAGACCCTCGATAAGATGGATCAATTTAGTGATTGGGGTAATGCGAGTAGGTGACAATGAGGTTGGCATAGGATAGAGCAGGGTTTAGGCATCTTGAACGTAGGGTCGCTATGAGTCGCAAGAGACTCGATGACATATAACAACAACAACAATGATTTTATAAGCTATGAAATTTATATATTATCTAAATCAAAACAATTGGTTTTAGTCTGTTTAGGAAATGCATACACTATTTAATGCATTTTAAAATCAATGACTGAACTAAAACAATTTACATTATCCCTTACAATTTCGTTTTTCCTTGTTTCTCCATATCCCAAAAGTATAAGTGCATTGAAAACAAAATGTGTCTTTAAAGACAAAAGCACGTTTATATGTGAACATTGGAGAAGAGTAAGGAATACCAAACAAGAATCGATGCCTTTGAATTGTAGTGTTGGCAAAGATTATTGAAAATACAAAAGAATAATCAAATCTGTCTTAAAATAATGCAAGTAGAATGTTCGTTAGAATCAAGTATGGTAAGAATTTGCATCCCTTTTTTTGACGTGTAATTTGGAGACACCTGTGAACACAAAAGGACATCCTGTTTAGAAAAGTGGAGAGTTGGTGAAGAGGAAGATCCTGAGAACTGTAGATGCAACGAGTACGACAATGGGCTGAAATACAAGATAGTTTGTGCCGTGGAGCACGGTAGGAAAGGATTTTGTGCTGTTGTACATAGGGTACTATTGTCTGTCAAAGCCAACTTGAAGGCACCGAACAACAACAACTCCTACTCTTCAGATATTAATAGATTTCTGAATTAACCAAAAATCTGTCCACCTACTCTAAGAGCATTTATTCTGCCTTCTTTGTCTACAATTCCCCCTACAATTACACTTGATGTAGACAAGTACAGTACATTTTAGCTGGTACTTTTCTTTTGGTGAACTTGACCCTATTTTTCCACCTACAAGTTTTTCTTTTTCAATTCTTTCAAGCTGGAATGTGTCTTTTTTCTTTGCCATCTATTGAAATCAGTGATTGTGGGAGACAATAACTACTTTTGAATCCTATGCAATTTTGAAAGAAATGCTTTTGACTAGATCTGATGATAATATAATGCTTATAATGGATGAGATGTCTCTGCCAACTTCTTTCCAGAGTTAAATTCAGCTTTTTTTTTTAACAAAGAACTCTAACTTTCCTGAACTATCTTTCCACTCAAATTTCTTTGACAAATTTTATAAAAGTAAGCAACAAAAGGGAAGGAAAATCACATATACAAATCATGTAGACAGGATATATTGAGCTTTTCACTCACTCATATTTCATATTCATTCTGTTCTGCATACAGCAAACTTGCCTAGTAATCTTTTATTATGATATTTCAAAACTTACTTTTTCTTCAATTTAAGTAGCTACATGCTTTCTATTCTTTCAAGTGTTATCTCTTATAATAACAGTCCCAGTGTAGTTCAAATAGTTTTTGATCAACTGCTAACATAAATGTTGGTGATTTGAGTGCACCCAGAAAACTACAGGAACATCCCTGTCATTCTGCATTCATAATGACTATAGTCAAGAAAATCTTGGCTAAAGTTCTACAGAGCCTTCATGAGTCAGAATGTAATCTATGAAATTATTGTTTGTTTTGATTTTTGTTTTTATATTTATTCAGAGAGCTCAAAGAATTACTCCATTAAAACTAGACAATACAGTCTCTCTTATGATTCAAATCCATCAGTGACTTCCAGGGCAGTCTCCTTTTTTGAAATCAACAATGTCAGGAATTCAACAGAGTGTGACTGTGAGTCACTTCTAACTCAACAGCAATGAGTGAGCGTATGAAATATTTCTGTGTAAACATGAATGAATGCAATATTTATTTATTTGCATTCAGCTTAAGTTCTGTACAGGATTTACATACATTAATTTAATGAATAAACATTCTTTCATTCTTGCTTTGTTTAGGCACTGTTTTGGATGCCAAAGAGATGGTCACAGTCTAAATCTTTAACCTAATGGAAATTACTTTTTATGGTGAAGAGAAGTAGTATGTGCGTTTTAAAGCAAATATTCCAATAGATATTCTTGTAATGCTGTGAACATTATTATGCTTATTAATGGTAATGTATTATTATTTTCCAAATTTGAAAATATATCATCTCAAGCTAAGGAGACAGCAAAACTCACACAACTATTAAATGCTAATCCTAAATCAAATACACTACATTCTGTTCTACAATTCATAAAACTCTTTCTCTTTTTTTCCTAGATACTTTAAGTTAATGTTCAGGCAGTAAAATGCTGCGGTTTTATGGATATTAAGGCCCTCAAGCAATGCAAACTTAGGAGATTCCCCTGTCGAAGAGCACTGCAGCTGTGACTTTATTAAATTAAACATAGTTCATGGCAATTATCCATGGAAGTTTCCTTCAGGCCACTCTTCTGATCTCAGAGAAACATGACATAAACTGCTGGAATTCTACCAGTGGAGCTGCCACTGCTACAGAAAGTGTCTTCTCCTCAGAGTCCATCTCCTATCACTCTCACTTCCCAGGGCTTTGTCTTTCTTCATATTACGTTCAACATTGCTGCTTGCTACTTTTTTAGTGGTAGATGGATAAAACAGTTTTTAATGGAAATTTGCAATTTTGTCTTTATTATTATTTTAATAACTTCTTCATGAAATTTTAAAGAACCACACCATCATAAATATATGTGTAAAATCTAATCTATAAGGTAAGTTATAATTTTAGAGAAATATAAATTAGCAATACTTACTTGAAAAACACATTTCCTTATAACACAGTAGCTAGAAAAACTTTTTCTTATTTTTTTGGTGTGTGCTGTATACAGTTTTCCTCTTAATTATAGTCATTGTGGTCTTTGTTAGTTGTTATGCAGAAGACTTCAACTCATACAATAGATCAAAACCTTGTAAAATCCTGCACCATCCTTAGTAATCTCTACTGAATTTAAATACATTATTGAAGCTGTTCTATCATTCCATCACATTGAGGGATGTTATGTATGTTGTTGTTATGTGTGGCAGAGTTGTCTGTGACCCATAGTAACCTTATGTATAAGGGCCCTAAAGTCTGCTCTATCCCTTGCCAATATTATTTTCTCTGACACACTTACCCCCAATACTCCAATAACTGAATCAATTCTTTTCATCGAGAGTCTTCCTGTCTTGTGCTGTCCCTTCACCCTTCCAAGCATGACATCCCTCTCCAAGGACTGGTCCTGACTTGCAACAGATCCAAAGTATGTCAGACAAAGCTTCATAATCCTAGGATGAAACTGTTTGTCCTCCTAGTGTCCCTGTTATATTCAGTACTCTTTTTTTTCCAGCTCAAAGGCATTAATTCTCCTTTTATCATCCCTAGTCATTCATAGATAGTAATTGCAAAGACTATGGTCTGGATCAGGTGCACCTTAGTCTCCAGACTGACATCATTGCTCTTCAGTATTTTGGAGAGGTTTCTGACTGTAGACGTTCCCAATGCAAGTATAATTGAGTATAAACTCAATCATAAGTTTATTTTGCAAAGATTTTCAGAGGCATGGGAAGAGATTCCCTACCTGTCTTTCCAGGAGCAGTTGGTGGATTCAAATGATGTGCTTTTTGGCTGGCAGAACAATTTCTTCCCAATTAAATATACAAACCTTAATTTAGATTTTGATAATACCAGGTTTTTGGCTTCAGAAATGCAACTGTATTGATAATCATTTATATGTATCTGCATTAAATCTTTTTTCTCTTTCAGACATATTTGTGCCTGAGATATTCTCTATCTGGAATATTTTGACCAGAAATTCACGTGGTTGACTGCACCATTTTATTTTCAGCCCCAGAATTATTTCCTTGGAGAGTCTTTTCCAATCCACAATTATATTGTTATGCTGACTACTTATAAGATCCTTCTGTTATCTATTATTAATATTTTATTATGTGTATTTTACAAACAGTTTTTCACCATAATCATCCATCTCTCATGGATTGGTGCTCAATGAAAAAAAAAGTATCCATTATGTTCTTTTTTAGAGAAAGCCTGAGTGAGAGTAAATTATATTGAAATATTTATATCAAAATTATATAAAGAAACATCCTCCGGGGAAGCTAAAATGAAGTTACTGGAATTCTGTGTTTATTAACAATTATTTTAATCTTTTAACAGTGCAAAAAGATAACTTTAAAATACTGGTAGTGTTACACTATAGGATTTGACCTCCTATATTTTGTTTTAGAGATTAGTTTTGATTATATGATCTTAAAGAACCTAGAATCTTTTCAGTTACTAGTCTTTCTCTGACCTTGAAAGTGTATGAGAATGGACTCATTAAAGAAAGAATGACTACTCATATATTTGCAATACAGAAAGCCAAAAGACTGTAGAAAACAGTGCAATTTGTGTGTTTACCAAACATTACCAAAGGCAAAGGAAGAGATACTTGATAATGTAAGGTTGACTGAAAACATTCAGCTTTATTAGTCACATCAGGTATGATTAGGCATTATTTGTCTGACAACAGTACAGAATAAGAGGTGTACAGCAAAGTGGACTGGGGAGGGGTGGATGAGGGAGGGAGGAAATTATGTAACAATGAATGCATAGTTTTCTTTTAAAAGTGGATTGAGGAGGAGGGAGGAACATATGCAACAAAGAATGAATGAAAATCCAACTTTTCTGTAAACTTTTGTTAAAATCACATTTTTTAAAAGACATTATCTTGACTATAAGGTGACTACTGTGTAACAGAAGAAATCCAGGAATAGCATTTGACTTAACAACATTGCCAAATGACTCGTTTTTCATACCATACAGGTCTATGTACAATATGCAGCCTTTAATATGGATTGCATCTCAATGTCAAGAACACAAAAATCCCCGGAACTAGACCAATAGGCAGCAGACAATAGATGGAGAAAAGATAGTAACTGTCAACAATTTCTTCTTACTTGGATCCACAGTCATTATACTTGGTGCCAGCAATCAGGAGATAAGGAGACAAACTGCACAGAGAAAGACTGTAGTAAAGGACTTCTTTAAATTTTTGAGTAACAATTAAGTCAGTTTGAGGACCAAGGTGCACCTGATTTAGAACATGGTAATTTCAGTCACTTGGTATGCACCTGAGACCTGGAAAACGAATAAGTATAATTAAAGAAGAATTGATGCTTTTGAACTAGATGTTGAAAAGAGTACTGAATATTCCATGGAGAACCAGAAGAATAAACAGATATATCCTGGACAAGGTGAAGCCAGACTACTCTTGGAAAGAAAAGATGATAAAGCTTCATCTCATATACTTTGTGCATGTGCTAGGAGAGGCTGTTTATTGAAAGAGGACATCATACCTGGAAACATGAAGGGATGGTAAAAGAGAGAAAAGCCCTCAACCAAATGAATTGACACAGTGACTATAGCAAAGGACTTGAATGTGCCCAGGGTTTGTGAGGATGGCACAGGAAATGATAATGGTTCAAGTTAAATGGATTTCATTATGTTGCTTTTGTTGTTCTTGATTGCCTTTGAGTTAAATAGGACTCATAGCAACTATATAAACAAAGGACCTGAAGCCCCTCTACAATTATCAACATTTATCAAAGTTATAGAGTTTCTGGAGGCCTATTGTTTAGGAAGTGGATGCCACTCCTGCTTCCAAATGTTGTTTTAGTCCTTTAATTACTTACACAACTCTCTTCTTATTCAATTATTATTTTGCAGGAGATAAGCTGTTAGCCTACTGTTGTACTTACGACCTGATATAAATTTATTTCTTTTGAGATTTTCTTCTTGTCCTTGGTTTTCTCCAGTATGAATTCACATAAGTGTAGTCTTTTGTTTTACATCCTGCTTAGAGTTCTCTAGGCTATGTTACCCTCTGTCAGTCTTTAATTTTGGAAACTCTGGTGGCTTTGTGGTAAGACACCCCACTTCAATCCCAAAGGCACACAGTTTAAATCCACCACTGTTCCACAAGAACAGGATAGACAATTTTCTCCACTCAAATTCACTGCCTCTAAAAACCTGCTGAAGGATCAGCTATGCTCAAAAGCGCACAGCAACAAAAACACTCAGCAGTTATAGAGCTCTGGTGACTCAGTGGTAAAGAGTTGGGTTGGTTCAAATCCAACATCTATTCTATACAACAAAGATGAGCAATATCCTCTCATGCAATTAACTGCTTCTGAAAACCCACTGAAGGAACAGCTATGAGTCTATTCCAATTCTATGGTAAATAACACCAACTCAGGAAATATTTCTTCTTTTTCTGTTTTCACTTCTGTATTCACTCAATCATTACTTTCAAGTTGAAACGAACTCATTTCTGACCCTTTGCAGGGTTTTCAGAAGTGTAAATCACAAAGGAGGAGATTGCTTATCTTTCTCCCAAATGGCCATTGGAACCAACAGAGAGGTAAGATATTTGGGCTAACATCACAATTCACTAAGAACTACATCACAAAGCTCTCTTTCTTTTATTCAAAAAACCTGTGCTTATGCTCACTGACTTTTCCTCAGTCTCTCATGAAAGAAAAAAAAAACTGTTGAAGATAATTCCAAAGCAGCTAGAACAGTATACTGACAAGAAACTTCCAGAAGAACAAGCTGGTTTTAGAAGAGGCCATACACCAGACACCATTGCTGATGTTGGATGGATCCTGGCTAAACACAGAGAATACCAGAAGAATGTATTTTTGTGACTATGTAAAGGCATTTGACTGTGTGGATCATAACAAATTATAGTTAACATTGAGAAGAATAAGAATCACAGAATACTTATCTGTGATCATATGGATATTATAACTGGACCAAGAGGTTGCTGTGGGAAAAGAGTCAGAAAACACTGCATGGTTTAAGATCAAGAAGAGTGTCTGTCTTTTTCTTTGCTTTTTCAATATATATGCTGAGCAAAAAGAGGAATGTGGCATCAGAATTGGAGTAAGATTCATAAGCAACCTGTGTTATGCTGATGACACAACTTTACTTCTCGGATATCAAATGCTTGCTGCAAAGGACCAAGCACTGAATCTTTCAGTATAGATTATATCTCAACATGAAGAACACAAAGATTCTTACAGCAGGTCCAACCATCAACATTATGATAGATGGAGAAAATATTCAAGCTGTCAATGATCTTATCTTGCTTGGATAAACAATCAACATGGTTGGTACCAGCAGTTAGAAAATCAGGAGATGTATTGTTTTAGGCTCTTCTGATCTTAGAGACCTGTACAAAATACAGAAGAGCATTGATGTCAGTTTGGAGATTAAGGTGCATCTCATTCAACCATGGTATTCTTAATTTCTCGCTATGCATCAGAGAGCTAAACAGTGAATAAGGATGACAGAAGAAGACTTGATGACTTTGAGTTGTGTTGAAAAATAGTACTGAATAATCCATTGTCTGCCAAAAGAGCAACCAGATATCTCCTGGAAAGGGTTTAGCCAGAGTGCTCCTTGGAGGTAAGGATGATGAAGATTTGTCTTTCATATTTTGGACATGTAGCTAGGCAAGGCTATTTCTTGGAAAGGGAAATCATGCTCAGAAAAATGGAGGGCCAACAAAGCATAGAAAGACTGCCAATGATATGGATGGACACTGTGACTTCATCAGTGGGCTCTAGTGTCTCAAAGACAATAAGAATAGCACAGGATAAGGTAGGTTTCAGTATGGATGTTCAAAGAGTAGCTACGAGTAATACTTGACTTGAATGCACCTAACAACAACAGAACTGTCTTTTGAGGAATCATTCAAAAGGGTCCTTTTGTTCTGACACAATGTTTTCCTTTCTAATGTTTTCTTTCAATTCTTAGAGTATTCATCTTGCTTGCATCCTCCTAGATGATGTGCAGTTTTTCACTGTTATTATGTACCATTGAATTGTCTGCAACTCATAGAACATTAGCTCTGAAACCCATCGTATCTTAAGCCAATCTCATTGTCTCCAACAGACTAAATATGATTTCTCCAGTCACTTGAGACAATCCATTTCATTCTGGATCTTCCACTCCTGTGCTGTTTTCTCCACCCTTCTAAGGAAGATACTCATCTCCAAGGACAGGATCCTCCTGATCATATGCTCAAAACATGTAAAGCAAAACATCAATATCATTGTCTCCAGAGGGCAGCCAGTTTTCACCCTTTCCAGGACATATCTATTTGTTCTGGCAGTCCACAGTATGTTCAATAGTCTCTTATTGCACCACAACTCAAAGGCATTGACCCTTCTTCTTTCATCTTTAGTCACTGTCCAGCTCTATGACGTCTAACAAGTAATTGTGAAGATCATGGCCTGGATCACACCTTAGTGTACAGTTTGACATTGCTGCCCTTCAATATTTTGGAGAAGGTCCTGACAGAAGATTTTCCCAAGGCAATTCGTCTTCTGATTTTCTGACTGATGGTTTTAAGAATGTTGTTTGTTGTAAGAATAGAAGTTAAAATGTCTACATTATTTACAAGTCAGAAATGTGAAGTATTTTTAATTTTTATCTTTGTATCACTCTAGCTTTTCCCCTTAGTCTTCTTCACATCAATTAAATGAATAACTTTACTGTAAAATTAGCAAATTCTACAAAATAATCAAGTAAATTTCTTTGTTAGATTAGATCAACTTAGTAAGAATGGATAGTCTTTGTCTCTTAACAACTGCACATTTCTCTATAAAGACATAAGTTAAAATGGAAATCGATGTGTAGACATCCCCTATTACATTAGAGAGGTCATGAACTATAACTTTTAGCATAATTAAACACAAGCAAATTTATGAATCATTAAAAATTATGAGAAGGAGGCATGCCTAAGATATACATGCACATTTAAATGACAGCTACAGAAGTGTGCATATGTTTCAAATTGAATTAAGCATCTGATTAGGTAATTATTATGTTGATTTAATTTGCTCAATTTGGGTCTTGAAAGACAAGACACAAATTAAGATATAAAGAAAAATCCTTCTCTCATGGTGCAGATGTACCATGAAAAATCCAAACAAGGGTGGTGGTGGGGAAATCATCCAAACTTAGTTTTAACATTATTAGCATTGTGTTAACTGGCTAGGAAGAGAAAAAAGTAAAGAAAATAAAATATTCCTATAAAAATAGAGACATTTGAAAAGAAATTTTAGAGAGGTTTTTTTTTAATGTTTTGTTGTTTTTGATTTGCTTACAAAATTAGAATCATTTTTGTTTTTACAAAGTTTGAATCACTGGATATGCTCATCGTTTGCGTTAACAATGCAACTCATTGTGCCACCATAATTCTATAATGTCTATTTACGAACCACTACTAAATATGCTATCGACCACAAACACCTATAGTAGAAGCAGTAGGAAATCAAAAGACACGTTGCTTTAGAGAGACCTGCTGTCAAATAGTCTTCAAATGTAGAAAGAGCAAAATGTTGGTATGAAGACTATGACGCACATGATCCAAGCCATACTAAATTAGAATGTTTTTTTGCATCTGAAAGTTGGACAACGAATAACGATAATAGAAGAAGAATTTAAGCCTTTGAATTGTAGTGATGATAAAGAGAATTAAATATCCCTGTTGACTGTTGAAAGAACAACAACCAAAGAAATCTGTGATGAAGGAAATGTAATCAAAGCGTTTCTTAGAGGCAAAGATGATAAAATTTTGTCTCACTTTTATTGGATATATTTTCAGGGATCAGTCTTGGGAGAGAAACACCATGCTGGGGTAGGTAAATGGACAATGAAAGAAACTAAGACCTTCAATGAAATGAATTCATGCAGTGACTACCACAGTAGTTTTTAGTGTAACAGAACGCTGAGGGAGGTGTAGGATAGGGTAAGGATTAGATCTGTTGTTCATAAGGTCACTATGAGTCATAGTCTAAAATGGCACTAACAATAATAAAGACAAGAATCTTACATTGTTGTTGTTGTTATTGTGTGCCTTCAAGTCCTTTGCGACTCATAGCGACCCTTTCTACAACAGCCCTAAAAACTCCGCTCTGTCCTGTGCCAATCGCACTGTCTCTGACACTCCCATCCCAACTATCCCAGTCACTGAATCAATCCACCTCATAAAGGGCGTTCCTCTCCTGCGCTGCCCTCCACCCTCCCAAGCATGATGTCCTTCTCCAAGGACCGGTATCTCCCCACAACATGTCCAAAGTATGTTAGACGGAGCCTCAGAATCCTTGCCTCCAAGGAGCCACCCGGTTTAACCCTTTCCAGGACAAATC
>NW_006400132.1:1418919-1476963 GCF_000299155.1 Elephantulus edwardii
ACTCAAAGTCATATTTTGGTTGCCTTGGATTTGGTTTAACTTTCCTCAGCTTCACCTTGAATTTGCATATGTGTAGTTGGTGGTGTGTTCCACAATCAGCTCCTGGCCTAGTTTTCACAGCTGATATTGAACTTCTCCAGCGGTTCTTTCCACAGATGTAGTCGATCTGATTCCTATGCATACCATCAGGTGAAATCCAGGTATATAACCTGCGTTTATATCTCATAAAAATGTATTTGCTATGAATAAGTCATTGGTTGTGCAAAATTCAATCATTCTCTCTCCTACTCCATTGCTATAACCGAGTCCATGTTTTCCAACTACTGAATCTTCTTCTTTGTTCCCTACTTTTGCATTCCAGTCACCCATAATCTTACATACATTGCATATTAATTCTTACATCACTATGAATTGTTTTGCCAAGAACTGCCAATATACTTTAACATTATATTTGAACTAAAACTATAAAAGTGATATAAATAATTATATTGTTGTTGTTGCTGTTATGTGCTATTGAGTCACAACTCATAGCGACCCTTTATACAAGATCTCTGAACTCTGCTCTAAACTGAGTCAACTTTATTGTTTCTTACATACCTACCCCCGTTACCCTAGTCACTAAGTCAAGCCATCTCATCCAGAGTCTTCTTCACTTACACTTGTTCCTCCACCCTTCCAAGCATGATATCCCTCTCCAAGAACTGGCCCCTCCTTCCAACATGACCAAAGTGTGTCAGTTGAAGCTTTAGAATTCTTACCTCCAAGGAGCAACCTGGTTTCATCCTCTCTAGGCTGAACCTGTTTGTTTTCCTCGCAGTCCATATATATTCAATACTCTTCTCCAGAACTACAGCCCAAAGGCATAAATTTCCCTTCTATCATCCCTCATTATTTTCCAGCTTTCTGATGCCTAGCATGTAATTATGAAGACCATGGCATGGATCAGGCACACCTTAGTCTCCAGACTGAGATTATTGCTCTTCAGTACTCTGGAGATGTCCCTGACAGCTCGCTTTCACAATGCAATTTGTCTTTTGATTTCTTGGCTGCTCTTTCCAAAAGTGTTGATTGGAGAGCCAAGCAAACTGTAGCTGTTAACCATCTCAAACTCTTCCCCATCTATCATGATACTGTCAAGGGTCTGAGTGGTGAGAATCTTTATTTTCTTGATATTGAATTTTAATCCATATTTAAGGTTGTAGTCCTTGATCTTCTTCAGCAAGTGCTTCAGATACCTCCTTTGTTTCAGCAAGCCAGGTTGTGTCATCTGCATAATGCAGGTAATTGATGAGTCTTCTTCCAATCCTGATGCCACATTCTTCCTCCTAGAGCCCAGACTTCTGAATAATCTGTTCTGCATGTAGATTGAAAAGGTATGGATATAGGACACATCCCTGGTGTACACCCTTCCTGATTTTTAACCATGCAGTGTTTCCTTGCTCTATTCTGATGACTTCCTTCTGGTTCAAGTCCAGATTTCACAAAAACACAACTTAAAATATATATGTAGTAATGTATAAAATGTGATTTTCTAAAAAAATTCCACTAATAAGCAAAATAATTTACTTCATTGTAACCTTATTGGTTCCTGATAGAAAAGTTCACATTTCTTCCATTTTTTAAATTAGGTGTGCTGTAGAAATGTAATTTTTTTTGGTTTCTTTATCTTTAAACCACATGTCACTACTTTTTAAAATTTTGCCGGTTTATCTGCTGGTCTCATCTAAGCTTTTCATGATTCTACTATGTTGACTTCTGGGAAGACAACCAAAAGAACCAACCAGAACTAAAAGAGAATAATTAACTTATGTAATACTTTTGAGGACCTAAAAGATTAAGTATGACTTATAAGATATTATATATTTATGTATAAGACATAAGACGTAAGTTATAGGCAGCTCTGGTAGCTTAATGGCAAGAACCTTAGCTGAAATCCTAAAAGCATGTGGTTTGAATTTACCAGCTTCTCTGTAAGAGAAAGATGGGCAATCCTGTGTGATTAACTGCCCCTGAAAACCTGCTTCTGGACCAACTATGGATTGCTTCTGACCCAGATTGTTATACCTCAAAAAATTATTCTAAATGCCAAGTCCATTTCACTGTGTTCCTGTTAAAACTTTGGAAATCCCTCATGACAAAATGCATTTTATTTTCAGTAGTCAAATTAGACATCCTACTTTGCTAATGTGGTCTCCAATGGCTGCCTGGGGTATGCACTATGTACAATACATATTAGCTCTTGCATCAGTTATTAAATCAGATATTACACCCTGTGGCACTTAATTAGGCAGAATATATGTAGCATGTAATAAGTTATTTTTTTTCTAGTATAATTAAAAATACAGCACCATCTTTAAATAAAAACTATTTATAGAATCAGTTATTAAAGTCAGATATTACACCCTGTGGCACTTAATTATGCAGAATATCTGTAGCATGTAATAAGTTATTTTTCTAGTGTAATCAGAAACAAAGCACCATCTTTAAATAAAAACTATAGAATTTCAACATCATTGATAATATTCTATAGATTTTTCCATATTTTGAGACAGAATTTTTCTAAACACTTCTTAACTGCCTTTCAAGATAAATTATTGTCCTGAATTTATAAAATAAGATTATAAAAAGAAAAATTCACAAGCTATAGAATTAATTGCAAAAATTTATCAAGACTCATAATTATGAAGTGTGTAATATTAATCCCAACGCAAATCTACTCAATTGTATGTGAACATAATATATAACACTTCACCAAGTCTACACTTGATAAAGTGATATAGGTATCCTTGGCTTCTGCTAATAACATTCCATTTACTATATCTGACCCAATATGTACTTTATGACAGTAAAACAACAGCACTATTTTAAGTCCATTAACACTCGATATAAAATAAACAGTATTACATTTTTTGAAAATTTTATTTTATTAATTTTAATGAACATTTACAGAGATTTTGGATTTCCATCCATTCATTGGTGCACTGTATTCTCTACCACCCATCAGTTCGCTCCTCTTTTTTCTTTCTTTCCTTGAAAGTCTGTTTTAATTGTCCCATTGCCATAGTGCTTGCCAAAACCAGTTCTGATTAAATCTCCTTTGTCAGTGTATCCTTTGCCATTCCCTGTCACTCCTCCCTGAGAGAGATTTCACCCTGATTCATAAGGAAAAGGGGACAGTGTATTCTCATAGCTACTTCCTGCTGAAAAGAGACACTGTAGGTTTCAGGGTGAAGATCTTCTCTCCCTACTCTAAAGGGCCCCTTTGGCAATAGGAAACACATAGACTATTATGGAGATTGATTTTGGAATTTAGATGCACTGTTATCAGTTGTGATTAGCCATACATGTTCATATCCTTGAAAATGCATCATGGAACTGTTGCAGCCTAGAAGACACAAATTTAACTAACAATTTAAAAGTACATGACTCAAAAATTAAAAGCAATAATATTCCAAGTAGAGGTTCTAACAGTGGCACAAATTAAGTTACAGAGGGAAGGTAGTTCTTAAAATAAAAGGCCTATTGACTAGCACTTTTGTCTATTATAGTAGAAAGTTTAGGAACCACAAGATGTAGAGGCTCAACTATGTCATTTATTCTTCTTAAGTCCTGGACCAAATTCCATTTACCACTGGGTTGTTTTACAGCTCAGAAGTCTACATGCAAGGCAGAGGTGAAGTAAGGAACTGCTTATGAGGTGTCTGTCAATTGCAACAACTAAGAAATAGTGAGAAGAATTGGGACCTCAGAAGGCTTTTAGGACCAAATAATAGGCTCTTGTGTCCAGGAGAAAATGAATATACTTACCAGTAATGTTAATGCTCACCCACGGCTCCTTTGGGAGTATCTGAATCTTTGAAGCATCCTCCTTTGTTTCCAGCTGAGAGCTGGGGTCTGTCAATCCTGTCAGCCACGAGGACCTGATGTGGGCCAACCTTGGCCAAGTGTACTTCAGATCCACACTTAAAGCAAGTGAGTGGGAGCTTCCTTTCTACTCCCTTGCCAATCTATGGCTCTCATCTGTCACACTGTCTACTGAAGTGGCCCAGCTTTCCACAGTGGAAGCAATTCTGACCTCCTTTATTACCTTTGGGTGACATTGTTTATGAGTAAGTCTTCCTTTTCCTGACACAGGCCCTAAACTGGCAGCAATAGCTGCCCCAATAATTTTGGCCATTCTCTGGTCTTTTCTCCTCCCTCTATATCCCAGTTGTTAAAAGAGGGAAAAATATAAAGAAATATATAACAAACAATATAACCTTTTAAGTTTAAGGCTAAAAATATTATCAATATCATCATTTCCAATCCAGAGATACATGTTACAATGCAGTTCCTATTTTCCATAAATGGTTTTGGTAAGAAGAATATTGTAAATGTGGATACAGTTCCACTATTCCTCCTCCATGTCACGATATAGTGTTATTAGCATGAGCAGTTTTAAATCCATTGCCTTCCTTACTCTAACTTAATTTTTTAAAATTCAAATTTATTATTTTGGTGTGTCAGAGGCAATGAGATTGGCACAGGATAGAGCAGGGTTTAGGGCTATTGTACATAGGGTCGCTATGAGTCGCAAATGACTCAACGGCACATAACAATAACAACAACAAATTTATTATTAATTTCCATAAAAATTTACAGAGGCTTTGGATTTCTATTTATTCACTGTTGCACATTTCTCCCCTCCCAAACCTCCTGCCCCAGAACGCTAACCTCTTGGAAAAGTAAAAGAAAAATTATTTTATTGCTTTACAAACCCTCCCCAGGTCCACTCCACCTTCTAGCCTTAGCTCTAGACTCCTAAAATAAACAATATTATATTTTTTATATTACAGAGTAAACAAATATACTTTGTTTACATGTTTATAGAAAAACATGTTTATAGAACTGATTCATTAGTTTTCTGCTCCAGAGCAAGATTTATTCTGGCATTAAAACAACTTATCATTAGTTTGGTGTCCATATAGTATTACATATGTTTTAGGAAGCCATGATGGACATATTGCATTAAGTGCAGGGTTGTTATTTTGAATTCACCATCTCTTCCAAGGGAAAATGATGAGGCATTATCCCCAATTAAAGATGTTAGTCTTAAAACTAGTTAGAGGGACATCACAAGTTGCTATCTACTCCAAGCTATGTTATTGTTGTTGTGTGTCATTAAGTCAGAACTGATTTATAGTCAATCCTCCAAGAAAGTTTTCAGAGGCAATAAACCTAATGGGAGGAGATTGCTCATCTTTCTCCCTCAGATCAGCTGGTGAATTTGAACTATGTCATGGCAGTAGGTTTGATGAGTTTTGGGGACTATGTGGTTGTTGGGTTTTTTTCTTTTTTTTATTTCTTTGGTTTTTGTTTTTTTTTCTTAAACTTGATATAAAACTATGGGTTAGAGCAAGAACTTATTTAGTGTGTTGGATTCCAAACAAAGTTATGGAATTCCTTATCTTTTGCAAGCCTTAACAAAACGACTTCTATTTTTTTTTTTTACTTAAGCTAAGTTCTTCATGTTAGCTTTCTTGTGACAATGATTGTTAGCCACAAATTGTAATATTTTTATACAATTATTTTTAACTGTAAAATTCTACCTGCAAAAAGAAAAATTACAATGTATATGAACTTTAAAAGCAGTATAAAATAAAAATTTAATTAGAAAAATGAAATGTTAATAGAAATAATTCTTTAGGGAAATAAACCAAAAACCTAATAACTAGCATCAAGAATTTGGCAGCCAACTCAAAGGCACATGGAAAAGAAAGGCTATTTTCTTCAGGACAATCTAAAGCCTCTGAGAGCCTACAAGACTCTTAATTATGAGGTGGTTCCAATTCAATGACCCATAACAATGACACAAGATAGATTTCTGGTAGGATGATTATGTTCATGTTATGGAAAATACAAACTTGACTTATTCCACATCTGGACATTATAGTCACTGGCTGAAATAGTCTGAAAACTGTCTTTTCACTACAAACAAAAAAAGTCATTTTTTCCTTTCCAATTATTTCTCCATAACAGTGATGAAAACATTATTTTGAAGACATTTTAAAGCATAAATATCATTAAAATGTGAGTCATGAGAATATTGTTGTTGTTATGTGTTGTCAAGTCATCTGCAAACCATAGTGACCCTGTGTACAAAAGCTCTGTACCTTGTCCTGTCCTGAGCCAGTCTCACTAATTCTGACACACCAACCTCCATTGCCCTAGTTATTGTATCAATCCATCTTATTTGGGTCTCTGCTCCTGCACTGTCCCTCCACCCTTCCAAGCATAATGTCTTTCTCCAAGGACCAGTTTCTCCTGGCCACTTGCCTAAAGTATGTGAGATGGAGCTTCAAAATCCTCCAAGGAGATACTTGGTTTCACCCTCTCCAAGACAGACCTATTTGTTTCCTTGGCAGTCCATGTTATTTTCAAGACTCTTCTCCAGCACCACAATACAAAGGCATCAATTAATCTTCTGTCATCCTTAGTCATTGTCCAGCTTTCTAAAGCATAACCAGTAACAGTGAAGACCATGGTCTCTATTAGGTGCACCTTTGTATCTAGACTGACAATGTTACTTTTCAGCACTCTGGAGAGGTCCCTAACAGTAGAATTTTCCCAAGGCCATTTGTCTTTTCATTTCCTGACTGCTGCTGTTAAGAGTTTTGATTGTGGAGCTGAGCAAGTTATAATTTGTTAACAACCTCAGTTTCTTCTCCGTCTATCATGGTGCTGACAATTTGCCCACTGATGAGAATCTTTGTCTTTTGATGCTAAGCTTTAATCCACATTGAATGAAGACTACAGTCCTTGACCTTCTACAGCAAGCACTTTAGGGCTTCTTCAGATTCAGCAAACAAGGTTGTGCCATCTGCATGATATAAGTTGTTGATGTGTCTACTTTCAATCTTGATGCCACCTACCTCCTCATAAAGCCCAGCTTCCCAAATAATATGTTCTGCATATAGATTGAAAAGGTGTGGTGGTAAGATGAATCCCTGAAGCAATACTTTCCTAATTTTGAATGATGTAGTGTTTCCCTGCTATGTTCTGAGGACTGTTTCCTGGTCTAAATATAGTAATTTATAAAATGAGAACACAAACACTCTGTAATGTGAATATAGAAAACTATTACACAAAAGTCCAAGTATTTCTAGAAATAGTTGTGAGTAAATAATATATTTTGTTAATATTTCTTAAGAAAAAAGTGTTGAAATAGCAAGTTGTTAAATATTAGAGCTATCTTCTGAAAGAAAAAAAAAATCCCAACATATATACATACTATTTTTCTAAGTAAAAACAGGGGCAGAGGAATCCACAAACTTCATGAAATATGTGTGATCAGGTTTTTCTTCCTTATATTTCTTCCATTTGGGGAGAACACATTATATAGGTTTATCCTGGAACATTGCATCAGTTCTGTGAGTATTGCGTAAAAATTATTATACTTTTCAATATTAAGGGATGATGCCTTATTATTGCACATATAATGTCCTGCAAGTTTGCAAGTTTGGTAAAAGATGTGATGTTTAGTAAACTAGACCAGTAAAATAAAAAAAAAATCTCAATGAGTTAAATTGAGACTGTAGCCACACAATTATGATTTCAAATATAGTGAAGATAGTCAAGATGATACAACACAAATAATACACACACACACACACACACGCACACACGGAATGTTGTCCTATTGGTATGTCAAGTGCCATAATGGTTGTACATGGTTGACAATGTTCAGTAGACTCACCGAGTAAGACAGACTTGCAAGCAGGAGTGGCATCCACTTCCTAAACATGCCTGTGAAAAAAATCTATGAACATAGAGAAAGTAAAATAGTTATAGAACAAGATTGAAGCCTTTTGTTTACATAAGCAGTATTAGATGACACTTAACAAAAACAGCAACATATAACGCTAAGCTCTTGTCTCCACTTTGGACTTAGATGAAGTGAATAAACTCTGTACAATAGTGCTCTTGTTTTGGTTGAGGATCTGTGTGGATTGTTTTGGTTTTTGAGTGGTTTTTTCTTGTTTCTTTGTTTTTGTTTATTTTGTTTTTTTAAAATTTAAGCCTTTTGTTTAAAGTCAACAAGACCTCCAGGAGGACAATTGAATTTAAAGCCAAGCCCTTGTCTCCATTTAGAAAACTAGGTATCTGGACTCTGTAAAATGGGCTCTCTTGTTTTGGTTGAGGGTTATTGTGCAATGTTTGGTTGTTTTGTTTTGTGTTTTTTTTTAATTTAATTATTTCCTTTTAATATAAGCCTTTTGCTTAGAGTCAACAAGATCTTCTTGAAGACACTTGTATTTAAAAATTGGGCCCAAGTGACTTTAATTTAATCCCTTGTTACTAAATTTTGGAGGAACATTCTTCTAAGTCATACAGCATTCTCCGTCAATTTGTTGTGCTGAGATAATCTAGCTTTGCTGTGATGCTGAACCTTGTACCTTTGAAGTCTCAAATGCCATAATGTCTGCCCATGGTGGACAGTGTTTGGTGGAGCTCCCAGGAGTGGTGCCTACAAGCCTCTGAAAACTCTATGAAGTTGGAGAAACATTAGTTATAGAAAGGCTTCAGGTCTTTTGTTCATAGAGATGCTATGAGTCGAGTGTGACCCGAAGGCAATCAGTAACAACAATATATACAAACATGTGCCATAAATCAAAGAGCAACTAATAAAACAATAGAGGCAGTCAGTTAAATTTGGCTCATACTGTGAAGGATAGTATAAAAGGTAAGAGAAATCAGTCTATGGTCAATAATCCACAAACTTCTTTCCAGGTGAAAGATGGACAATCTCCTGTGGGATATAAAGCCTCTCAAATACTCCCTAGAGTCTCAGCAATAAGATGGTTCACATTGGATGAAATGAGTGAATAACTCAGTACAATATTTTTAAAAATGTATTTTAGATATATTATTATTAGAGTCATAAGAACATTGTCAAGTTGCCAGATATTCTTTATAGAAAATAGAATCGATGAAGATTTCTTTTTTCAGTTACCAACAGAAAAAAGCACTAACACAACTACAATGAGATAGAAATACATCAGGGAGAAAAAAACAAAACAAAAACAATGATTTTTTTATTTCTCATTTATCTCTTCAGTTCTCATAAATCACCCTTGAGATATAAGACAATGGAAATGTTAGGGAGCTGTAAGTATTTAACTTTTTAAGAGTGTGAAATGTATATTTTTTTTAAAGGTAAAAACTCTTAACTCCCTTCATGGGGGAGAAATGTGTGGTTTTGAACTTAATCTAGCATTTATATCATGAATAACACAGAAAATAAAGGCTATTTCTCTATTTTTACTCCAATTTTCTCCACTAAAGTAAATCTAACTTTAAAATAATGTTCTGGTAAATCTATGACCTCATCAGTATATTTTTTGAAGTTGAGATTGGACAGGTTAATGCTCCAATGATTATTTAGAGAATTTTATTTTTTATTGTTATTCCCATCATGCAAATGTCACTTTCTCATGGTAGAAAATAAACACTTTTCCAACTAGCAATTCTAATTATACTTTAAATTTTAATATTTTCAATTTTTGGTGGTCTAGTGACTCATCTACAACATCCTTATGCAGATGACAAAAGCTTGGTTGCTGAAACTGAGGAGTACCTGAGCATTTCCTGCAGATGGTCAAGGACTATAGTATGAAAAATGAATTGAAACTAAATTGAAGCTAAATATAAAAAAGGAACATTTTTACCATTTGGCCAGTTGACAGCATCATGATAGATAGAGAAGAGATTGACATTGTTAACAAATTCAGCTTGCTTGGTTTCACCCTTAACACCAGCAGTCAGGAAATCAAAAGATGAATTTGTCTAAGAAAATCTTTCCGGAACCTCTCCAACGTGCTAAAGAGCAATGATGTCTCTCTAAGGACTAAGGTGTGCCTGATCAGGCCATAGTCCTCACAATTACCTGTTATGTATTAGAAAGCTAGATAATGATTGAAGAGGACAGAAGAATAATTGATGCCTCTATGTGGTGCTGCTGGAGAAAAGATTGAACATACCATGGATTTCCAAGAGAACAATAGGTCTGTTCTGGACAGGGTGAAGCTATTCCTTGGAGACAAAGATTTTGAGACTCTGTCTCACATTTTTGTAAGGAAGGACCAGTCCTTGGAGAAGGATATTATACTTGAAGGATGGAGGAACAGTGAAGGAGAGGAAGATCTCAGATGAGATGGATTGACATAATCACTGGGGTAATGAGGGTAGGTGTGCCAGTGAGAATGAGATTAGCTCAAGATAGAGTAAGGTTCATATCTTTGTACATAGGGTCACTGTAAATTGCAGGTGACTCAATAGCAAGTAACAACAACAGTGGCAGGAGGCTGTGCTGCAATCTTGAATGCAAGTGATTTGAGTCCACACCAGTTATTCCATGGTAGAAAGATGGACAATATCCTCTCCTGACAGACTGTCAGCTACGAGTTGGTTTCAACTTAATGGTACATAACAAAATATGTATATTTAGTATACAGGAAGTTATGCTTCTATGAAAAGCTAAAATATTGATACGAATTTGAAGACATAGTCAATATTTCATCCCCCCCAAAATTTAAAATATAACATTCAGATAAAGAGAAAGACAAGGTGGATTGACACAGTGATAGTAACAATGGAATATCAGAGATTTTGAGACAGGCGGGTTAAAGCAAGATTCAGATCTGTTAACTTGATGACATCTAACAACTACTAACTGAAATATAAATAATAGTACAAGTTAGACTTGTTGTCAAGGACACTACATTTTCCCATTTCTTTCGAAAAAGAAATTGAATGACACTACACATGTTTCTTTATTAGAAAAATTACTATTTCTTTCTAAACTGGTTGGATTCTCAAACTGTAATCATAAATATCTCATTGATGACACTAGTCTATTAATAAGAGCATGCACACATCTGAGGGCACACTTATCTCTGACTGTATTAGAAACTAAAATAGGATATTTCAGAAATAACCGAAGAGCCACTTATAGGTCTTTGAGTTTTATAGTTTTGTTTGCTTATTAATTGACTTTATATAAGGGTTTCTTTTAATTTCCCTTTTCATTTTAGTTTTTGTCTTTTATTTTACATAGGTTTGCATGCAAAATTCACATACCTTGTTCTTCACACTATCCTTTATTCACATTGCGAATTTCATTCTCATTCATTATGTTTTACAAAATTAATCACCACTGAACCACTGAATTACACTTTGTTACCCAGTCCTTCCAGATCCCAACCAGATCTTTCCCATTTCCTCTCTTTCTAGCCACCAAATTTTGCAGCCCCATGAATTCCCCATGCCCACCCTCACCCCTCTGTTTTCACCTCTTCTGCATTTGAAAACCTGTTTTATTAGTTATTCTTCATTGTACTATGCAGTATTTATCTTTATATGACTGAGCTAGTTCACACAGTACAACGCCTTCCAATCTTTCTCAAGTTAGATAATAATTTTCAAAATTGTTGCTCCTGAGTCCTGTGTAATATTCCATTGTATGAATGTACCCCAATTTCTTAATCCGTTCCATTGTTATTTGACATTTGGGGTGGTTCTATGTTCTTGTGATTGTGAACAATGCTGCTATGAACATTGATGTACAAATTTTAATTTTTTCCTCAGTTCTAATTTCCTTGCAGTATATCCCTAGGAGTGGAATATCTGGATCATATGGGAGTCTATGTTCAACTTTTTGAGGAAACACCAAACTGCCACAATCTTTTACAATACCACCAACAATGTATGATATTTCCTACCTCTCTATATCTTCTCCAACATTTATCAATTGCTATTCTTGTAATGTTTGCTGCTGCTACTGAAATGAGTTCAGGCTAAAAAAGAATTGGGGGGAAAATGTCCCAGGAAGAGAAAAAATACCAATTGACACATTCCAACAAACAGGACGTGCTCACAGAGTTTTGTCAAGAAATATGGAGGACAAGTACCTGGCCAACTGACTGTAAGATATCCATATTTATTTCCATTAAAAAAAACACACAAAAAAACAAGTGACCTAACAGAGTGTGCAAATTATAGAATAATATTTCTAATATTACATGCAAACAAAATCCTGCTAAAGATTATCCAAAACCTCTGGAACAGCACATAGACTGATAACTACCAGAAATAAAATCTGGGTCATGGCACTAGAGACATTATTGCCAATGTCACATGGATGATGGTTGAAAGTAAAGAGTACAAGAGAATTGTCTATCTTTGTTTCATTATCTATACAAAGACCTTTGACTGTGTGGATCACAACAAATTGTATTTAACCTTGAGGAGAATGAGAACCTAAGAACTACTGATCGTGCTCATGTGAACCCTATACTCAGATCAGGAAGCTGTTCTCATAAGAAAACAAGGAAACAGTGGTTCAAAATCAGAAAAGGAATGAGTCAGGGATGTATCCTATCTCCATAACTTTTAATATATATGCAGAGCAGATCATTCAAGAGGCTAGGCTTTGAGGAGGAATGAGACATTAGGATTGGAGAAAGACTCATCACACAGATGACACAACCTTGTTTGCCGACACTCTAAATATTGCATTACAGCACCAAGAAGCCCAAGCTAAAGGAAGAAACCAAGAAATCAAAGAGCTGAACAGAAAATTTCAAAAGGCAGCTCGGGACGACAAAGCAAGATACTATAATCAAATGTGCAGAGAGCTGGAGTCAGAAAATCAAAAGGGCAGAACTCACTAAGTATTTCTTAAGCTGAAGGAGTTGAAAAACAAATTCAAGCCACGGGTGGCAATACTTAAGGATACTTTGGTCAGAATGTTAAATGACCCAGGAAGCATAAAAAGAAGATGGAAGGAGTGCACAGAGTTACTGTATCAGAAGGAATTGGCTGACACGGAAGAATTTCATGAAATAACATATGAGCAAGAGCCTGTGGTGATGAAGGAGGAAGTTAAAGTTGCTCTGAAGGAATTGGCAAAAAACAAGACAACAGGAGTTGATGGCATACCAATTGACATATTTCAACAAACAGACGCTGCCCTAGATGTGCTCACTAAGTTGTGCCAAGAAATCTGGAGGACAGACAGCTGGCCAACTGACTGGAAAAGATCGATATTTGTTCCCATTCCAAAGAAAGGTGACCCAACAGAGTGCAGTAATTACCAAATAATATAATTAATATCACATGCAAGCAAGATTCTGGTGAAAATGATCCAAAAATGATTGGAGCAATAGTCAACAGAGAACTGCCAGATGTGCAGGCTGCATTTAGAAGAGGTTGTGGTACTAAGGATATTATAGCTATTATAGTTAGATGGATATTAGCAGAAAGCAGAGAATACCAGAAGAATGTCTATCTGTGCTTCATTGACTTTTGCAAAGGTTTATGCAAAGGTGTGGATCACAAAAAGCCACGGTTGACTCTGAAAAGAATGGGAATCCCAAAACATTTGATTGTCCCTATGCAAAATCTATACTTGAACCAAGAGGCAGTCATCACAATAGAGCAAGGAAACACTGCATGGTTCAAAATTGGGAAGGGTGTGTGCAAAGGACATGTCTTATTTACATATCTTTTCAATCTCTATGTGGAACAGATTACCTAGGAGGCTGGGCTCTATAGATGTGTGGCATCAAGATTGGAGTTAGACTCGTCAACAATATGCATTATGTAGATGACACAACCCTGCTTGCTGAAACTGAGGAGGACCTGAAGCGCTTGCTGCAGAAAGTCAAGGACTGCAGCCTTCAATTCAGATTGAAGCTCAACATCAAGAAAACAAAGATTCTCACCACTGGGCTAATTAGAAGCATCACGATGGATGATTAAGAGATTGAAACTGTTGACGGCATTAGTTTGCTTGGCTCTATAGTCAACACTCTTGGTACCAGCATCCAGGAAATTGAAAATGAATAACATTTGGAAAGTCTGCTGTCAGAGACCTATCCAAAGTACTGAAGAGCAATAATGTCAGTCTGGAGACTAAGGTGTGGCTCATATAGCCATGGTCTTTGCAATTACTTGCTATGCATCACAGAGCTGGAAAATGACTAAGGATGATAGAAGGAGAGTTTAGGCCTTGGAGCTGTGGTGCTGGAGAACAGTATTCAATATACCATTGTCTGCTAGGAGAACAAGCAATTTTGTCCTGAAAAGGGTGAAATCAGGCTTCTCCTCGGAGGTAATGATTCTGAAGTTTTGTCTGACATACTTTGGACATGGTGCTAAGTGGGATCACTCCTTCAAGAGGAGCGTCATGCTTGCCAGGGTGGAAGGACAGCAGACGACAGGAAGACCCTTGATGAGATGGGTTGATTCAGTGACTGGGGTAATGGTGATAGGCATGTCTGAGACAATAATATTGGCAAGGGATAGGGTAGGGTTTAGGGCTATTGTACATAGGGTTTCTAGGAGTCCCAGGTGACTCAATGGTATATAACAACAACCACATGATTAATATCACATGCAAGCAAAATTCTGCTGAAAATTATCCAAAAACGACTGAAAAGAATACATAGAGAACTGCCAAAAGTGCAGACTGGGTTTAGAAAATGCCTAGGGTCCTAGGGATTTTATAGCTAATATTAGATGGATGTTAGAAGGATCTTGGCTGAAAGCAGAGAGTATCAAAGAAATGCCTATCTGTGTTTCACTGACTAACCAAAGATATTTGACTGTGTGAATCACAGCAAATTTTGGCTAACTCTGAAGAATGGGAATCCCAGAATACTTGATTGTGTTTATGCAAAACCTATAGTTGGACCAGGAGCCAATCATCAGAACAGTGTACGGAAACACTGCATGGTTCAATATTGGAAAGGATGTATGTCAGGGATCTGTCCTATCTCCATACCTTTTCAATCTATATGCAGAACAGATTATTCATTAAGTGAGGCTCTATGATGAGAAGTGTGACATCAGGATTGGACGTAGACTCATCAGCAATCTGTGTTATGCAGATGACACAGCCCTGCTTGCTGAAACTGAAGAAGACCTGAAGTGCTTACTGCAGAATATAAAGGACTGCAGCCATTAATATGGATTGAAGCTCAACATCAAGAAAACAAAAATTCTTAATGCTCGGCCAATTGGCAATATCATGATAGATAGTGAAGAGATTGAGATTGTTAACTGCTTCAGTTTGCTTGTCTCCACAATCAACACTCTTATTACCAGTAGCCAGGAAATGAAAAGATGAATTGCATTAGATGTCTGCAATCAGAGACCTCTCCAAAGTACTAAAGAGCAATGATGTGCATCTGGTACAGGCCATGGTCTTTGCAATTACTTGCTATGCATCAGAGAGCTGGACAATGACTAGGGATGATACAAGGAGAATTGATGCCTTTGAGCTGTGATGCTGGAGAAGAATATTGAATATACAATGGACTGCTAGGAGAACAACTGTTTTGTCCAAGAGTGATACTAGGCAGCTACTTGGACGAGGTTTCATCTGACATACTTTGGACATGTTGCAAGGAGGGATTAATCTTCGGAGAGGGAGATCATGCTTAGGAGGGCAGAGGGACAGCACAAGAGAGGAAGACCCTTGAGGAGGTAGATTGATTCAGTGACTGGGGTAATGGGGATAAGCATGTCAGACACAAAAAATTTGGCACAGGATAGAGCAGAGCTTGGGACTGTTGTATATAGCGTTCTTAATAGTCACAGACAACTTGATGGTAAATAAAAACAACAGCATTGATTCTTATATTATTTGTATTTTCATTTGCAGTTGTTTGAATGTCTCTGTATCAACATATTAATATCAAGAAAACAAAGATTTTTACCACTGGAGAAATAATCAGTATCATGGTGTATGGAGGGGAGTTTGAAACTGTCCAATAGCATCACCTTGTTTCATACACAATTAGCATCTTTGGTACCAGCAGTCAGAAAATAAAGAGATATTTTGCACTGGGTTAAATCTGCTGTTAGAGACCTTTACAAGGGTAGTGATGTCAGTTTGAGAACTAAGAAGCATCTGATTTAGCCATAATCTTTCTGATTACTAGCTATGCATACAAGATCTGGACAATTAAGAAAAGTAACAGAAGAATAATTGACACCTTTAAGCTGTGATGTTAGAGAAGAACACTGAACATTCCAAGGACAGCCAAGAGAATGAATAGATATGTTTGGATATGGTGTAGCTGGAGTACTCTTTAGAGACAAGAATGATGAAGCTACAACTCACATACTTTGGACATGTTACTAAGAGGTCCTATTCCTTGGAGAAGAACATGATTTTGGGAGGGGTGTAGGGTGAGTGAAGGAGAAGAAGACTCTCAAACAAGTGTATCAACATAGTGATACAACATATTGTTGCAATTGGCTCTTGTGTGTCAGGAAGTGTGAGGGTGACAGAGCAGGACTAGTTTATGATCTTTTGTTCATAGGGTTGGTATGAGTTTTACTTGACTAGACGGTACTTAACAGTAAACAACAGTAACATACCAACATATATAATCTGTCTTCTTGACTTGAATATTCATTGAGTCTACAGTATTTTTCTAATCTTTTTGGAGTAGAAGGGTGTGTGTGTGTGTTTGAAGTTATCTGCTGTTTTCTTGACATTCTGTGAAGTTTTTATTTATAAATGTTACAGTGTTTCTATTATGTCTGCATAAATTGATTTTCATTAGTTCCTCATGATATTACTGATTAGTTGTCAGGTTAAAATGCTCAATTTATCTGGTGAGTCAGTCATGCTACTGAAAGCCCTTTCTGGGAAAATTTGCCTTTCCTAAAATCTTTTAGGTTCTCTCTGTTCTGCACTACAGCCCTATAGGAATGTTACTTTGGTTCAGTCTTCTGTTCCAAACTCTGTTTTCCTCCTTCATATATAAAGAGGTTTAGTGGTGTGAGACCAGGCGGTCTACTTGAACAGTTTCTGATGAATCTTCTTTCTTACAGCTTAAAATCTTCCTTTATTTCTGAAGTGGTGTGAAATCAGGGCCACCAACTCCAACAGTTTGTTTGCAGGGTGGTCTCACTAGTCAGCCTTCCCTCTCAGAGAAAGTCTCACTGAGAAAGTCTTTTCCTTGCTTCTACCTCTGTATTTCAAACTGTCTTATCCTATTTGGCCCCTGGGATAACCCCACTGCCACGAAAGCAAGGATCTTCAAATGAAGGGACATATATCCCAATAATAGAATTTTTACTCAAACTTCCAGGCAAATAGGAAGACTTCTATTACTTTGATATCGGTGCTACAAGAGCAGAACAGTGGGATGTCAGCAAGTCCATCTCAACGAAGTAGAGAATTCTGTTCTTCATGCAACAGGACAGGCTAGTACCATGATGTTTTTTGTTGTTTGTTCTGTTTTTTAAATAACTTATTTTACTCCAATTCTAAGTCTTTACAATGCAGAGCTTAGTTTTGTCAGTACCTTTTAGCTTTCAGTGTACTGAATTTTAGAATAGTATTTATAATGTTCCGTTTTATAAGAACCCATCACTAAATGCTCATTATAATGGTCCAATATTTCTTTCTTATAAGGAATTCATAATCCTCACTTGTTGTTAGATGCCATTGAGTTGTGCACAACTCAAGAGTGACTGTATGAGGGCTACATGGTGGAGGGGACCTGGGGGAGGGTTTGTAAAACAATGAAAGAATCTTTTCTTTTACTTTTCCATAATTTTTGGACTCATGTACTTATAACTTGTTAGTCAAATTTGTGTCTTCTAGGTTGCAACACCCCCATGATACATCTTCAAGGATATGAACATGTACGGCCAAGCACAATCAATAAGAGTGCATCTAAATTCCAAAATCAATCTCCATAATAGTCTATGTGTTTCCTACTGCCAAAGGGGCCCTTTAGAGTAGTGAGAGAAGATCTTCACCCTGAAACCCACAGCGTCCCTTTTCAGCAGGAAGTAGCTAAGAGAATACGCCATCCCCTTTTCCTTATGACTCAGGGTGAAGTCTCTCTCAGGGAGGAGTGATAGGGAATGGCAAAGGACACACTGACAAAGAAGATTAATCAGAACTGGCTTTGACAAGCACTGTGGCATTTGGACAAGAACAAACTGGGAGGAGGGTAGAGAGAACAGTGCAACAATGAATGAATGGAAACCCAAAATCTCTGTAAATGTTTATGAAAATTAATAAAATATAATTATAGAGAAAAAAAAGAGTGACTGTATGAACAAAAGATCTGAACCCTGTTCTATCCTGTGCCATTCTCCCACTTCCTGACACACAAGAGCCCCTAACAGCAGTCACTGTATCAGTCCACCTGATTAAGGGTCTTCCTATCCTTCACCGACCCTCCACCCTTACTAAAATCAAGTTCTTCTCCAAAGCCCCTCTTAGCAACAAGTCCAAAGTATGTGAAGCAAAGTTTCATCATTCATGCCTCCAAAGAGCACTTTCACTGCACCCTCTCCAAGACATATCTGAGTGTTTCCTTGATCATTACAGGATGTTCAGTGCTCTTGTCCAACGCTCCAACTCAAAGGAGTCATTTCTTTTTCTTTTATCCTTATTCGTTGTCTAGGTCTCGGATACAGCTAGTAATCAGAAAGACTATAGCCTGTCTCAGATGCACCTTAGCCCTCAAACTGACATCACTACTCCTCAATAATTTGAAACCCCCCTCTAACTGCAGATATTCCCAGTGCAATGCATCTCCTTGTTTCCTGGCTGTTGTTACTGAGGGTGTGAATTGTGGATACAAGAAAGATGAAGCTTTTGACAGATTCGATCTCTTCTCCATCCATCATGACACTGCCTATTGGTCCAGTGGTAAGAATCATTGTTTTCCTAAAATTGAGATGTAATACATACTGAAGGCTGCATTCCTTATTCTTCTGCAACAAGTGTTTTGATTCCTTCTCACTTTCAACAAACAAGGTTGTGTCATTTGCATAACACAAGTTATTGATGAGTCTCCCTCCAATCCTGATGTCACACTCCGCCTCATAGAGTCCAGCTTGTCAGATAATTTGCTCAGCATTTCTATTGAATATGGAGAGAGAATACAACCCTGATTCACTCCCTTCCCAGTTCCAAACCATGCAGTGCTCTCCTGCTCCAGTTACAGAACAGTTTCTGGTCTAGGTATAACTTCTGCAAGAACAGAATCAATTGCTCTGGGATTCCCATTCTTCTCAGTGTCAGCATTAACTTGTCATGGTCCACACCATCAAATGTCTTTACGTAGTCAATAAAGCATAAATATACATTCTTCTGGTATTCTTTACTTTCAGCCAGGATCCATCAGGCATTAGCAATTAAATCTCTGGTGCCACGGCCTCTTCTTAATCCTCCTTGAACTTACGGCAGTTCTTTATCTATGTAATGTTCCAGCCATTTTTGAATGATTTTCAGCAATATTTTGCTTACATATGATATCAAAGGTATTGTTTGATAATTTCCACATTCAATTGGATCACCTTTCTCAGGATTAGGGACAAATATGGATGTCTTCCAGTTTTTGTCCTGGCAGTTATCCTCCAAATTTCCTGGCATAGACTCATGGTAAGGCTGTGTCTGTTAATTGAAACAAGTCAATTGAAACCCCATCAATTCCTGGGGCCTTATTTTTTGTCAATGCTTTCAATGCAGCTTCTACTTCTAACTTCATTACTACTGGTTCCTGTTTATGTGTTACTGCCTAAAATTTTTCAGAGTCAATCAATTCTTTCTGGTACATTAACACTATGTATTCCCTCCATCTTCTTTCGGTGCTTTCTGAGTCATTCAATATATTGCCCACAGCATCTTTCAATATTGTGACATGAGGCTTAACTTTGTTTTTCAGTTTTTTTCAGGTTGAGAAATGCAGAGAGTGCTTCCCTTCCCATTTTCCAATTCCATCTCACTGCACATTCCGTTATAATACTATCCTTTATCTTCAGCTCTTTCATTTGCATATTTTTCACCTTTAGATTTGGCTTCCAATGTTCCAGTGCAATCATCTGACATCCATTTTGACTTTTTCATTTTCTTCTGTCTTTGTAAAGACATTGTTGCTTTCTTTGTAGATGATATCCTTGATACCATCACACAACTTGTCATAATCTGGTAAGTATAAATTTTCCTAAAAAATGAAATGCCATTGTATTCTGTTCAGATTTTTCTAAATCCGTAATATCTCCTTCAAGAGCAGGATTATTTGTTCTGTTCTAAAAATAAAACAAAATACAAACAAACAAAACTATCCTAAATATATTGCATTGACCATAGTTGAATTGCAAATTATGCCTCCATTTGGATTTTAATACAAGACAAATTTGTTTTTAAAAGGAATTATTTTTTAAAATAAATTTTAATGAATATTTACAGAGACTTAGGGTTTCCAGTCATTCATTGTTGCACTTTTCTCCCTACCTAGCCCAATTCACTCTTCTCCTTGAAAAGAAAGAAAAATTCTTTCACTGTTATTCAATCTGTCCCCCTGCCCCCAAGTCCACTCCGCTATGCTGCCTTCACTCTGGACTTCTGTAACGACAAGAATACCCCATTCATATATCCTTTTAAACAGTTTTCTCTCTCATCTGTTTCAATTAAATATATATCATTCCTCCCTCCCATTTTAGTCTTCCCTCAATGCTGATGTCAGTCCCATTTTACAACAGTGCCTTATGTAGTATTTGTCCTTTTGTGACTGGGATATTTACTCAGCATAATGTCCTCCAAGGTCTTCCATTTTGCATAATATTTCATGAGTTCCTTATTTTTCAATGGTGCATAGTATTTCATTGTGTGAATATACTAGAGCTTCTCTATCTATTCCTTTGTTGATGGGCACTTGGGTTATTTCTAGCTCTTTGCTATTGTGAACAAAGATGTGATAAACATGGGGGCGCCTGTATCTGCTTCTGTGTCAGTTATGATTTCTTTAGGGTAAATTCCCAGTAGTGGAATTGCTGAGTCAAATGGTATTTCTATTTCTAAATTTTGGGTAGTGCCATATAGCCTTCCATAATGGTTGCACCATTTTACACTCCCAACAACAGTGAATAAGTCTTTCTCTGCAACCTCGCCAACACTTGATGTTTGCTGTTCTGTTAAATTTTGCTATTCTTACTGGGGTGAGATGATATCTCATAGTTCTTTTGATTTGCATCTCTCTTAGAGCTAGGGATTTTGAACAGTTTTTCATGTGTTTGTTTGCCATCTGAATGTCTTCTTTTGTGAAGTGTCTGTTCATATCCTGTGCCGATTTTTTAATTGAGTTATTTACCTTTAACTTGCTGTGGTACTTGAGTATTTTACAAATTCTTGATATAAATCACTTGTTTAACGTGTCATTACCAAATATTTTTCCCAATCTGTGGCTTCCCTTTTTACCTTGTGGGAGAAGTTTTTGGATGTGCACAGAAATTTGATTCTTAAAAGGTCACATTCATCTATTTTATCCTCTCCTGTTTCTAGATTTTCCAAGATGCTTGGAAGACTGTTTATGTTATGGATCAGGACAAAAAGGAATTATTTTTAAAACAAATTTATGTTAAAAGGAAAAGAAGTGATATGTAATCATCAAAACAGACTTTAGTATGCACAAACATTTGCTTGTTAGACAAGCTTGAATGTTTGATGGAAGTTTAAAGGAGTTAGTATTTCATCTTCAAAAAAGTTGTAATTCTCCATTTTCTCCTCATATGCTTAATACGTTTTAATTTTTTCTTTCAACTGAGTAGTATTATACTGGTGGTAGGGAAAAATTAACTAAACACCTTGTCTGTGTTAATTTTTTTATATTATCTACAAGGAAAGACAAATTTCCTTGGCTCATTCATATGTGTAAGGGATTTGTGGATATAACTATTGAATATTGATTTCCGACAATTTTACTGGATGGTTTTTCAATAGCTTTTCTGCTGCTAAAATTGAAAACAAAACAAAATAAAAAAAGTCAAACAACATCTAGATAACTCTGGGCAGCTCTGATGGCTTAGCAGTTGGAAGCTGCTCTATAAACCCAAACCTGATCCAGTGTTCTGGGATTCCCATTCTTCTCAGAGTCAGCCACAGTTTGTTATGATCCACACCGTCAAACACCTTTGCATAGTCAGTGAAAGACAGATAGACTTGCTCTGATACTCCCTGCTTTCAACCAATATCCATTGAACATTAGCTACAGCATCCTTAGTACCACAACCCCTTCTAAAGCCAGTCTGCACATTTGGTAGTTCTCTGTTAATGTGCTGTTTCAGTAGTTTTTGGATAATCTTCAGCAGAACCTTCCTTGCATATGGTATCAACATTGCGCGATATTTTCCACTCTGTTAGGTCACCTTTCTTTGGAATGGGAATAAATATAGATCTCTTCCAGTCAGTTGGCCAAGTGGTTGTCTCCAGATTTCTTGACACAGCTTGGTGAGCACATCCAGGGTAGCATCTTTTAGTTTAAATACGTCAATTGGTATACCATCAATTCCTGGGGCCTTATTTTTTGCCAATTCCTTCAAAGCAGCTTGAACTTCTTCCTTCATCACCATAGGCTTTTGCTCATAAGTTACTACATGAAATTCCTTTTGAAACAATAACTCTATATACTCTTTCCATCTTCTTTAAATACTTCCTGGATCATTTAATATTCTGAGCAAAGCATCCTTAAGTATAGTAATTTGAGGCTTGAATTTGTTCTTCAGTCCCTTGAGCTTAAGAAATGCTGAGCAAGTTGAGCCCCTTTGATATTCTGACTCTAGATCCTTTCACATTTCATTGTAATATTTTGCAGTGTCTTCACATTGTGCCTTTTGAAATCTTCTGTTCACCTCTTGAGTATCTTGAAGTCTTCCTTCTGCTTTGGGTTCTCAGTGCTCCAGTGCAATATTTAGTGTCTCTTCTGACATCCCTTTTGGTCTTTTCTTCCTCCTCTGTCTTTGCAATGACCTTTTACACTCTGGATGATACTCTTGATATTCTCCCACAGCTCATTTAGTCTTCGCTCTTGGTGTTCAAGGTCTCAAACCTGTTTCTGAGGTGGTTCTGAAATTCAGGTGGGGTAGACTCAAGGTCATATTTTGGTTCCAATGGATTTTATTTACTTTTCCTTAGCTTCAGCTTGAACTTGCATATGAGTAGTTGGTACTCTGTTCCACAATCAGCACCTGGCCTAGTTTTAAAACCCCAAATTTAAGCTCTTCAAATCCACCATCTATTTCAGGGGAGAAAAAAAAAGGCCCAGTTTGCATCTTACTGCCTCTAAAACCCCTCTGGATGTTGAGCAATGGGTCAGTTTAGAATTGAAAGCACACAACAGAAAATTGTGATGTTCTAGGCCACAGGGAGTTGAGTTACTAACCCAAAACTCTATCTGGCAGCTCAAATCTACCAGTGTCTCTGTTGTCAAAAGGTAAATCATCTTCTCTCATGTGATTACAACCTTGAAAACCCAATATATAGGCAGATATGAGTTAGCTATGGTGCATGCAGGCAAGTAAGATTTCCCTTTATTTGTTTGTATGTACCAACATTCTGTGATGAAATTTTAGTGCCCCTACCTCTGTATAGTTTGGCCATTTACTTCAAAGAACTTATCTATTTTGTTTATTTCAACTTTAAACCAGTAGACATTTCATTGATGTATTATAAGTAGATTCAGCATAAGGATAAAGTGGATTCTTCCCCTCCCTTGTACTAAATTAACCTATTTAAACTTTTTTATAAAGCAGAAGTACTGAGTACTGTCTGTGCTGCTAAGACCACAGTGTCTATACACAACGGAGAATACTGCAAATTCCATTTCTGTTTCTTACTTGAAAGTTTACAACCGGTAAGTATTTGATAGAAACCTTTTGCTTTCTGAATGATCTGTTTACAGTTTGATAAGCACGGCTGTACAGTTAATATCATTTCTCTGAAGCAGACCTTTTTATTCAGTTAACTGTGTGTAAAATTGTCTTTCTTTTCTTTCTTCTTCAACACATATCCTAAATTTATATCCTTTCTGTCATGTACTTCCACTAAACAGTCTGATTTTCCTTTTACTATATGATTTATGATCACTTGAAAAAGAGCTATGGCTGGAATACTTTATTGCATATTTATTCTTGATACATTTTCACTAAGTTATCTAATTATTAGGAGCTATTTATCTTTTAGCTCATTCTTTTAACATTAATATCTTTATAAAATTTAACTACTTTATGTTTTCTTTCATAAGTCATACAGTATAATCTCTTGGGTGATGATTTATTATGAACAGAAGTAGTATACTTTAAATAACTGTATTTTGGTATGCTTAACTCCATATAAACAAAGCCAGAATGGCCCTCCTCCACTTAACTTTTAGTGATTTTCATTAGCTCTCTTATTATTAAAACTACTTTAGAGATCTTGCTACACTGAAAGTTAAATCAGTGCCTTATTATAAAAAGACACTAGGAAAACTATTCATACTAAATCTTACCTGGTACAATACTATAGCATGCACTGTGTAAAAAATTGGGACAGTGCTATTATTGTTAGTATATGAATTTTCTTTTGGTTATGACATTTACTGCATACAATAAATAATATATATTTCCTTCACTGCCATGGAGTTGGAACCAACTCGTAGCTTACTCTCCAGGGGATTTTTAGAAACTGCACATTACAAAGGAAGATATTGCCCATCTTTTCCCCATGGGCAACTGGTAGGTTTGAACCAACCACCTTTGAGTTGGCATTTCATTTATACAAATGCATGAAGCATAACTATTTTGCTTACATATTTTATAATTTTTTAGGTAAAAAAACCCAACATATTTATTTTAACAGAAAATAGTGCAGTCACTTGTTACCTTATGATTATTTCTTACCAATTTTGTAGTGAAAAATAATGATTATAAAGAGAATGATTTGAATTTGATTTATTTTTATGTTACAGCTAATTGGAGTAAAATTTTAATATTAGGAGTGGTAGATTATTTAAAAAATAAATGTATAGAGAAATACTAAACATTAGTGTCACCATATTTGTTATGAGTAGATACGATTTTAATTGACATTGCCCAACGGAAACTATCAGGAACCTACTGCAAAAAGAGGAGAGTGAAAGAAATTTTTATGAGTAACAGACCTTCAGTAGGTGACCTTAGAATATAGTAGTAGAACATTTATTTGTCAAGGACTATATATGCATCAGTCCTCAAGGTTGCTGATTATTTTTAAAATTTAAAATATCAGCCTAAAGCTAAAAAAGGATCAGATCCTAGAATAATTGTCTCCTAAACATCATTTTAAACAATTTTTTTTATTTTAAATTTTTTTTAAATTTTAATTTTTTTAAATTTTAAAATTTTGCTTACAAAGTTTGTACACATTGTGTTTCACATTGTTCATTCACATCATGTTTCATACAATCATTGCCATGCACTATGTTTCATTAGACTAATCACCACTGGACTATGCCCACTAGTAACTTGTCTTTTAAGGGCACCTCCAAATCATTCCTGTTTCCTTTATCCCATACTCCACTCTGTCATTTTGCCCTTACTCATCCTCATTTCCCTGCTCCCACCTCTTCCCTTCTTGGGCACCCATGCATGTTTTACTAGTTCTCCTATTTTTTTGTCTTATATAGTGTTTGTTATTATGAGATTGAGTTAGTTCACTCAGAATACTACTCTCCAGTCTCTCCCAAGTTATGTAATTTTTTAAAATTATTGCTCCAGAGTGCTGCATAATATTCCATCATATGAATGTACCACCATTTCTCAATTCATTCCATTGTGGTTTGACATTTGGGCTGTTTCAATAAATTTATTTCATGTTAGTGTCTAAGAAAATAAAATCAGAGCATTTTCAGTGTTTCTGAGTCAGTCAAAACAGAATCATTAAGAACATGCCACATATCAAAGATCATCTGAAAGGTTAATAATTGAGGAATTTTACTTTAATGTATGTTTGCTGTTTTCGCCCTTGAGCTGACCTCTGGAAGAAAGCCCAGCACAGCCTAGAACAATTGTAGTACTATGGTTAAAACATTCAGCTGAAAACCAGAAAGCTGAAGGTTTGAAATAACAGAGGAAGGATGTGGCAGTTTGTTTTCATAAAGATTTACAGTATTCATTGATGTTTTTGTTGTTAAGTGTCATTGAACCCACTAACACTCACTAGGAAGTATGTTATTCACTACATTGTCAGGGCTTTATTACCAAAGTTCTAGTTTTATAAAGTTTTGCTTTCTCCAGGGCAGATCTATTTGTTTTCTTGGCAATCAATGGGATATTAGTACTTTTCTCCAGCACCACAACTCAGAGTCATTGATTTTTTTTTATCATTTTTGTTCATTGTCCAAATTTCAGATGAATTGGAAGTAACTGAAGAGCATTGTGTTATTGGTGTTACGTGCCATTGAATTGGCTACAACTCATAATGGCCCTATAAACAATGGCTCTGAACCATGCCCTAGTCTTTGTTATCCTCACAGTATGTGTCATGCTTGTCTCTGACACTGTTGAACCCATTGCTACAGTAGCTTTATCAATCCATATCATTGAGAGTCTTCATCATTTAAGTTAACTCTCCACTTTTTTTTTATTTCCATTCATTGATTGTTGCACTTTTCTCCCTCTCTCCACACCCCCTCTTCCGAATACACTCTTCTCTTTGAAAAGTAAAAGAAAATTTCTTTCATTGTTTTACATTCCCTCCCCCCAGGTCCACTCCACTATGCAGTCTTCGTTTTGAACTCATGACATGACAATATCTAATCACATATCCCTTTTAAACAGTTTTCTCCCTCGTCTGTTTCAATGCAGTATACAATATTTATCCCATCTTTCTCAGTCTCCCCCCAGCCCCGATATCAGTCCTGTTTTACAACAGTGGCATTATGCAGTTTTTGTCCTTTTGTGACTGATTCATTTTGAATAATATTGCATAAGTTCCTTGGTTTTCAATGCAGCATAGAATTACCTTTTGTGAATATACTACAGCTTCTCTATTCATTTGTTGATGAGCACTTAGGTTGTTTCCAACTCTTTGCTACTGTGAACAAAGCCGCAATAAATACGGGTGTTCACATATCTGCTTGGGTGGTGGTTATGGTCTCTTTGGGGTATATTCCCAGTAGTGGAATTGCTGGGCCAAATGGTATCTCTATTTGCAACTTTTTGAAAAAGTGCCACACCGCCTTCCACAGTGGTTGCACCATTTTACACTTTTACCAACAGTGAATAAGGGTTCCAGTTTCTCCACAACGTCCCAAGCATTTATTGCTTGCTGCTCTGTTAAATTTTGTTATTCATACTGGGCTGAGATGATGTCTCATAGTTATTTTGATTTGCATCTCTCTTAGAGCTAGGGATTTTTAAAATTTCTTCCTGTGCTTGTTGGACATCTGAATGTCTTCTTTGGTGATGTGTCTGTCAGATCCTGTGCCCATTTTTCAATTGGACTTTTTCCTTTTTTCTTGTTGTGGTGAACTCTCCACTTTTCCAAGCATGATTTCATTCTCTAAGAAGTGAAACCTCCTAACACCATGCCTGAAATATGTGAGATGGAATTTCATCATCCTTGCCTCCAAGAAGTATCATGGATTCACTTTCTTCAAGACAGAGCTATTTGTTCTTTTAGTAGTACATGGGATATTCAAGACTCTTCTCCAACAACACAACTCAATTTTTCTTCTGTTATCCTTAGCCATTATTGAAGTTTCAAATGCATAACAAGCTATTGAGAAGACCATAGCTTGGATTAGTATACCTTAGTCTTTAAACTGACGTTATTGCTCTTTACTACTTTAGAGAAGTCCTTGACAGATGATTTTTCCATTGTAATTTGTCTTTTTTACTTCTAGTGTTCTGGTACCAGGGTTGTTGATTATGAAACCAAATAAGATTACATCATTGATAATTTCACTCTTTTCTTTATACATTGGCCTGGTGGTGAGAATTTTGGTTTTCTTGATTTTGAGAAGTAATCCAGATTTGAGGTTGTAGCCCTTGATATACTGTGACAAGTGCTCCAAGAATTCCCACTTTCAATGAGCAAGGTTCTATTAACTGCATTGTGCAGCTTATGGACAAAAATCATTAGGACCATGGAATAAGTGCCAATTACGAGGTCATAGTAAAAATAAAATTCAACAAGACATTAAACTCAACTAAACGGAAATGTGATAAATACTTAATTTGTCACTATTTACTTTTTTAATTTCATAAGCCTGAGTCTAAATAAGGAAACTTCAATTGCCTGGTGGCTAGAAAGCTGCACTGTCAAACCCAAAGTGAGTGATTTGAATTAACTAGCTGCTCCTTTAGGAAATTTATAGCCTCTAAAAACCCATTTAAAGCAGTTGTGATTTGTAAGATAGGTCTTTTTTATTTGATTGACAGTTGACTTGGGACTGGAGCCTCTTACTTGAAGCAGTTGGGAATTGAAAGATGAGTCTTTTTTTATTCCACTTACATTTGTGAGCTGAGAACCATTTTTAAAATGAATTAGGACCTGGTAGGTTTGTTTGTTATGATTAATGGTCAGTTGTGGGCTGAGAGCCTCTTTTTAAAACCAACTAGGACCCATTGGGTTAGTTTGTTTGATTTTATTACTTGTCAGTTGTGGAATGGGAACTTTTTGTTTGAACCAATTAAGACCCAGTGGTTAAATTAAGACCTTTGTGGTTAAAAGTTGTTTGAAGCACAGTAGTGCTTATTTAAAGCAGTTGGGATCCAGAAGCTGGGTCATTTTTATTTAATTTACAGTCAGTTGTTGGCTGGGAACCTCTTGCTTAAACCAATTAGGACCTTGCTGATGAGTCTTTGTGATCAACAGATGGCTGGACACTCTGTCCTGTAGCCCTCAGTCCTGGTTTGAAGATTGATTTGCTATTAGAAGTGCAAACAAAAGTGTCAATTTTATGTATTTCAGAACTACATTGCCTAATTGGTCCAAGATTTGTTTGTTGCACTGAGATAGGTTGCTGTGATGATGAAAGTTAAGCCACCAGTGTGTCAAATGCCGCAAGAATTACCGATGCTGGACATGTTTAACTAGGGCTTCCAGATTAAGCATAATATGAAGCAGGATTGGCCATTACTACTTAGATAATAGACCGGTGGAAACTCTGTGAATAATAGAGGAACACAGATAGTTATAGTATTAAAGGCAGAGCCCAGATAGGAAGTCAATTAAAATGAAGACAATAATGGCAAACATTCTTTAATAATGAAACATAGAATGAACAAATCTTGAATGTTGGAGAATTATAAATTATCAAAAATAAAATGGAACGTGTGAATATTGACGTTCTAGACATTAAGGAGATGAGATGGATTATCTTTGGCCAATTTAATTCAGATACTCTCAGGGTATACTATTGTGGGAATGAAAAATGGAAGACGAATGGTGTTGCATTCATAGTCAATAGTCAATTTCTAGTTAAATCCTGAAGAACAATGTTGTGAGTGGTAGGATAGTATCCGTATACATACAAGAAGTGCATGTTAACATACTACTATTCAAATATACTCTCCTACATCTGAAGATAAAGAGGAGGAAATTGAAAATTTTTCCTGAATCTTGCAATCTGAGATTGTCCACACATGCAATCAAGATACATTAATGACAATTGGTGATTGGAATGGGAAAATTGGAAAGAATGAAGAAGGAATAGTAGTCAGAAAGTATGGACTCAGTGACAGAAATGAGACTGGAAAGAGAACAATTGAATTTTCAATGATTTAGTCATTGCAAATACCTTTAAAAAAAAAACAAAACACAAAAACAACTGTGAGATACCATCTCATCCCAGTAAGAATAGCAAAATTTAACAGAACAGCAAAAAACAAATTCCAGCGAGGATGTGGAGAAACTGGAACCCTTATTCACTGTTGGTAGGAGTGTAAAATGGTGCAACCACTATGGAAGGCGGTGTGGTGCTTTCTCAAAAAGTTGCAAATAGAGATACCATTTGACCCAGCAATTCCACTACTGAGAATATACCCCAAAGAGACCATAACTGACACTCAAGCAGATATATGCACACCCATGTTTATCATGGCTTTGTTTACAATAGCAAGGAGTTGGAAAAAACCTAAGTGCCCATCAACAAACGAATGGATAGAGAAGCTGTGGTATATTCACACAATGGAATACTATGCTGCATTGAAAACCAAGGAACTTATGCAATATTATTCAAGATGGGTGACCCTGGAGGACATTATGCTGTGTGAAATATCTCAGTCACACAGGGACAAATACTGCATAGGTCCACTGTTGTAAAATGGGACTGACATTAGGGTTTGGGGGAGACTGAGTAGATGGGATAAATAATGTATACTTCATTGAAACAGGTGAGGGAGAAAGCGGTTTAAAAGGTATATATGATTAGGTATTATTGTCATAATAGGAGTCCAGAATGAAGGGTGCTTAGTAGAGTGGACCTGGGGGGAGGGATTGTAAAACAATGAAGGAATGTTTCTTTCTTTTTTTTTTTTAAAAAGAAAAAAATGTTTATTTGCCATAACTACCTTTATAATAATGACTTTTACCCTGGGGAATGCATAAGTATAGACATTAATTTCTGGTTTCTTTAACGTTTATTAAAAAGTTACACCCTTTGTATTAATTTAAAGGGTTACTTAAGACTCATCTCACAAAAAAAAAAAATTCTTCTTTACTGTAAAGAACGGTCAAATAAAGACACCCTGGAGCCCTTGGCAGGGAGGCACGGAGATGCAGCCAGAATCAGGGGGTTGGTATCTCTTGTCAATTAGGCAGTTGCAAACAGGAACTCTTTGGGGAGGATGCAATAGCAAAGTCTAAATATTAGAAAAATAAAGGGGCTGGGATAGGACCAAATGCTTCAAAGCACATATCTCAGGGGAAAAGCAGCCCACACAAAAAGCCTGTGGCAGCTTTCAGATGATTCATCACCAGATTTTAATCTTCTGGTTCATATTTTGCCAATCTTTTCCTTAGCTCCTTGAACTGCTCATTCTTCTTGGTAAGAATCTCATGTTTCGATAAGCAGCTGTTTGTTGGAATTTCTTTTCTAACTCCTTTTCAGCCAAGCTCAGCTGCTCTTGAACACGGAGGAGGTCATGCTTGGTTGTCGCCAGGTTCTCCTCCAAGGACTTCTGGGTTTCCGTCTGGTTACTGAGGGTCCTCTGAAACTCATTCGTCAAAGCAGCGACTGTGTTTTCCAAATCACTCACGTTTTAGGATTGTATATAATCCTTTTGATCCCCTTGATTAAGCTGCAAATCTTGCAATGCTCTTTCTAGTTTTGACTTCTCATCCAAAGCATTTATAGCCTGCATTTCAATGGTCTTCAGCCTTGACTTCAATTTTTCATTCTCTTCTTGAAACCTTGACATTTCCTTGTTTAGGAGTTTGGACGTCCCGCCTTCCATAAGAGGAGCACGTTTCGGCTTGATGCTATCTAGGGACAGGCTTTTTGTTGGAAGATAGGAATTCTGCTTTTTCGAACTCTGCAACTTGCTCTAATAATTCTCTGTTTTCAAGTTCAGAGATGTCTGTCTGTAGCTTAAGGTACCACTTCTCAGCTTGTGCGAAAAGCTGCCGCAGGAGCAGCACGTTGGTGTAGGTGGTGTTGATGAGCTCAGACTCTACCTCGCTGTGCACCAGGGCCTGCAGTCCGCTCAGGACCTCGGAGACCTCGTCGATGGTGAAGGTCTCCTCCACCAGCCTACTCTCCTTGAGATCTTGGAAGAAAGAATCTAGCGTTTTGAATCTCAAGCCTCTTTTTGAGCGAGCAAAACGCCTATAATTAATCACTTCATTCTGATGGTGATCATTTAGGCCCAATTCTGCCATGGCTGCAGGGTGGAGTCCCCGATTCTCAGAAACGGGAGAGGCCTCGCCCTGGAACCCCAAGTCTGGTTGGACAGCAAAAGGCGGCGAGGCAAGGGCGGGTTGTTTTGGAATTTTTCTTTTACTTTACAAAAAGAAGAGTGTACTAAAGGGGAGGGGTGGGCAGGAAGAAAAGTGCAACAATGAATGAATGGAAATCAAGTCTCTGTAAATTTTCATTAAAATTAATTAAAAAAATGATTTAAAAAACCCAAAAAACAAAAACCACAAATTGTGACTTTACATATGAAACTCACCTCATGAGCTATGAAGGAATCAGATTGACTACATTGATGGAAAGAATAATTGGAAAAGCTCAATATCAGCAGTCAAAACTAGGCAGGAGTGGACCATGAGCTAGACCATCAATTATGCATATGCAAGTTTGAATTGGGGCTGAGGAAAATGAATACAAGTCCATGAGAACAAAATATGATCTTGAATCTATACCACATTAATTCTAAAATCATCTTTAAGATTATGGGGGTTTTTTTGAGATTTTTATTGGAAGTTTATAAAGAACTTGGATTTCCATTAATTCATTGTTGCACATCTTCCTCCATGCCTGCTCCCCTGCCCCCAGTTTTCTTTTTCTTTGAAAAAAAAAAGTTATTTCATGTTATACAGTACTCCAACTGCCCCCTAGACCACTTTACTATGAAGCTCTTATTCTGGACTCTTGTCATAACAATGATACCTAATCCTATATTTCTTCTTTACAGTTCTCTCATCTATTTCAGTGCTGTGTACGTTATTTACCCCCTCTTTTCTTAGTTTCTCCCAACACCCATGTCAGTCCTGTTTTATAACAATCTCATTATGCAATATTTGTCTTTTTGTGACTGAGAAAAAAATTAACATGTTTAAAGCATTGAACATCAATAATTGAACACCAAATGAGTTTGGGGATTATATCAAGGATATCATCAAAGAAGAAAGCGAAAGATCGTTACAAAAACAGAAGAAAAAAAAATGGATGTCAGAAGAGCCTCTGAAAATTGTACAAGAGTTTTGGGAAGCCAAAACACACCAAAAAATCATAGAAGTAAACAGAAGATTACAAAAGACAGCTCAAGCATACAAAGCAGCATAATGGAATGTACAGAGAGCTGGAATTGGAGAACAAAAAAGAAAAATTTGCTCTGCCTTTCCCAACCTCAGAGAACTAAAAAGCAAGTTTAAGCCTGGAGTTCCCAATACAGAAAGATCCAGGAAGCATCAAAAGAAGATGGGAATACACAGAGTCCTCCTACCAAAAAGAATTGACTGACACTGGAACATTTCAGGTTGTACTATAGGTGTCCGAACCAATGATAATGAAAGAGGAAGTTGAAGCTACACTAAGCATTGACGAAATCCCCAGGAATTGCTGGTGTATCAAATGATTTATTTAATTTAGCAGATGCAATCTTTGATGAACTTACCAGTCTATGCCAAGAAATTTGGAAAACAGCTATCTGGCTAATAGATTGAAAAAGTTTCAGTTATTTTTCCATTCCCCAAAAAAGTGATGCAACAAAATGTGGAAAAGTATAGACAAATATCATTAATATAGCATACAAGTAAAATACTGCTGAAGATCACTTAAAAACAGATAGACTAGTGAATAGATAAGCATCTGTTAGCAGTTCAAACAGGGATTAAAAAGGTTTTGGAACCAAGGATGTTACTCTTGATGTTAGATGGATTCTGGCTGATATTAAAGATTACCAGAAGAATATCTACTTATACAGTATTGACTATGTAAAGGATTTGATTGTGTGGGTCATAACAAGTTATGGCTAACATTAAGAAGAATGGGAACCCCAGAATGCTTAATTGTACTCATGTGAAACCTATAACTGTAAAAAGAGGCTGTTGTGTGAACAGAACAATGGAACACTACATGGTTTAAAATTAAGAAGAGGAGTGTGTCAGGATTTTATTCTCCCTCCGTATCTATTCAAACAGTATGCTAAGCAAATAATTAGAGAAGCTGTTCTATATGAAAATGAATGTGGAATTAAGATCAGAGGATAAGAGTGGATAACGAGCATTGCATTGGCACAGAAGAGGGAAAGAACTGTTTAAAAGGAATTTATGATTAGACATTATATGTATGACAATAGCCTAGAAAAAGAGGTACATTGCAAAGAGGAGTGGTGAATATTTTTAAAAAGTACACTAGTGGAGGGGAATTAGAGAAAGATAGAGGAGGTAAAATATGCAACAATGAATTAGTAAAAATCTAACTTTTCATAAACTTTAATTAAAATTAAAACATTATTAAAAATAACGTATGGTATGGGGATGACACAAACTTGCTTGCTGAAACTTGTTTCAGAAGATGAAAGAATACAGTGTTCAATATGCATTGCCTCTCAACATCAAGAAAACAAACATTTTTACCACTGGACTGAGAGGCAACATTATGATAAATGGAGAAAAGCTTGAAATTTCAACTTATTTGAATGTACAATCAACACTCTTGGTAACAGCAATCAGGAAATATGTTATATTGGGAATACCTGTAGTCAGGGGCTTTTCCAAATTACTGAAGAGTAATAATACCATTTTGAGACCTAAAGTGCACCTGATTCAAACCAGGATCTTTCTGATCACTTGCTATGTATCTGAGAGCTGGACAATAAATAAGGGTGACAGAAAAGTCATCCCTTTCAGTTGTGATGTTGGAGAAAAGTACTGAACATCCCATGGACTGCCATAAGAACAAACAAATATGTCTTAGAAGAAGTGCAGCCCCAGTGTTACTTGGAGGTAAAGGTATAAAAGCTTTTCCTCACATACTTTTAGTATGTTGCTTAGGAGAGGCTATTCCCTGGAGAAGGACATGGTACTTGGAAAGGCAGAAGGTTGGTGAAGGAGAGAAAGACCCTCAACCAGGTGGATTGACATACTGACTGCTGCAGTAGGCTCTAGTATGTCAGGAAGAGTGAGGATGGTAAAGGGTAAAACAGAATTGAGATCTGTTGTTCATAGGTCATACTCGAATGAATTGCGTCTAATAACAACAAAACACACTAGAGGTTCAAGTGCAAAGATTTTATTTCTCTTGTCCAGTGTATTTATGCATGCGTGTGTGTGTGTGTGTGTGTGTGTGTATCTCTCAATATCTATCTATCTCTATTGTTGTTGTTTTGTGCCATCAAGTTGTCTGCAACTCATAGCAACCCTATGTACAACAACTCTGCTTTATCCTGTGCCAATCTTATTGTCTCTGACAGACCTACCCCCTTTACCTAAGTCACTGAATCAATCCATCTCATTAAGGGTTTTCTTCTCTTGCTCTATCCCTCCACCCTCTCAAGCATGACGTCCCTCTCCAAAGACCAGTCCCACCTTGCAACATGTCCAAAATATATCAGACAAAACGTCAGAATCCTTGCCTCTAAGGAGCAGCGTGATATCTGTTTGTTCTCACAGTCCATGGTATAGTCAATACTCTTCTCTAGAACCACAGCTCAAAGACAGCAATTCTTCTGTAATCTTTAGTTATTGATTAGCTTTCTGATTGCATGGCAAGTAATTGCAAATACTATGGCCTGAATCAGGAGCATCTTAGTTTCCAAACTGACACTGTTGTTCTTCAGTACTTTGGAGAGGTATCTGACAGCAGACTTTACCAATGCAATTAATCTTTTAATTTTCTGACTCCTGGAACCAATTGTGCAGCCAAGCAAACTAAAGCTGTCTACATCCTTAAGAAAATTAATTATATTCTGGAATTTAACTGTATATATATATGTGTGTGTGTGTGTGTGTGTGTGTGTGTGTGTGCATATATATGTGTGTGTGTATATATATGTGTGTGGTATACATGATATGTGTGTGTGTATAATATATGTGTGTGTATGCATGATGTGTGTGTATACATGATGTGTGTGTATATATACGTGTGTGTATATATGTGTGTGTGTGTGTATAAATTCTTGTCTTTTGAAGCCTTTTGTATGTGTGTGTATATAATATGTATAAATATAATTGCAACATTATCACTCTTTGTTTTTTCTTTGCTTTGACATGTTTCTCCCTTCTTTTGCTTATTTGAGAATTTGACATTGAACATTAGAGTAGAAACACTTGGTTACACATGTTGATTCCTATCTGTACTGTTAATTAAAATAGTATCAAACATGTATACCAAAATTTCTCAAAACTCTTGTGAGAGACAATTAAATGAACCAAAGAGCCAAATATGCTTTATTAAAAAAAGTTACAATAATGTATAAAGAACATTTTCCATTGTGTTTTAGCCATTTTGTAGCTTTACTTAGTATCAAAGCTTTTCTGATTTTCAAATTATTGCCAAGAAATTATAATAATACTACAGAGGAATTTAGACTATAAATCAACCTCCATTTATGACCCCTGGTTTATTTTTGTATTTCATACACCTTTGAAGCACAACACATGGCTTGGCGGTCTCCTCAAAACCATTTTGAAAATGAGTTTCTATTATTATACATCAATTGTGAATTATAGGATTCTGATAGCATGAATCCTAAGTCTCTCTCAATCTACCTTGCAGGTGCCTGGCAAGCTGGATATGTAGATTCTTTATACTGTAGAAATTTGTGCTCTATCATGAGAAATGGGGGTTTTTTTAATTTATTTTATTAATTTTAATGAACATTTACAGAGATTTTGGATTTTCAGTCATTGTTGCAATTTTTTCTTTACCCCCCAGTTTGCTCCTCTCTTTGAAAAGCAAAATATATGTTTTAAATGTAAACTTTGACTCACATATACGTTGTTATTATTATTAAATATATATGTTGTTGTTACTATTCTTTTTTATTCTTTAGAGTCCTCTTCTGTTCCATATAAATTTCAACACACAATATTGTCAATACACTGGAAACTTACACCAAATATGAACATCATAATGAGTGCTATTTGAGAAAGATGTCAGGACAGGGTTTAGCACAAGAGTAGAGAGGTGAAAAAGTCAGCAGGGGTAACAGATGTGCTGGGCAAATCACAGTCTCCCAAGAACATCCTCTTCATCTATCAGAAATTAAAAGTAAATACAGTGGGGTGTTGGAATGTTGTTACTATCCTTATGTACCATAGGGTCAAAACTGACCCATAGCTAAACTTTCAGGGGGTATTCAGAGGCAATTAAATACCAAGGAAATTGTTCTTCTTTTCCTGTAGATCAACTGAAGAATTCTAATCCTATATCTTTTGATTGGCTCCACAGCTCCTTAGCACTAAGTCACCGGACACTCTCTCTCTCTCTCTCTCTCTCTCTCTCTCTCTCTCACACACACACACACACATGCACACACATACATTCTTAATATCATTATTATTAAATATTATGTATATATTATATTTCTGTTTGCCAATGAGACTGAACTGACATGTAGCAGATAGCTGATCCTCTAGTGGGTTTTCAGAGGCAGTAAATAGAATGATACAAGATTGTCCATCCTTTTCCCACTGAGCAGCTGGTAGATTAGAATCCTTTGCTTTTAAGATTCCAGTCTACCAGAACTCCCTTAAAATATGTAGAATTCTGTATAATTAATACCTTATTCTTTGAAAATACCATTTATAAGAAACATGAAAACAGAACACAGACATGAGTTTCAGCTGATGATATGCACAGAAATGAGATAGATTATATCTGTGAAAAAAAATCATTGGAGAAGCTCAATATCAGTTGTGAAAACTAGGTCAGGTGCTGATTGTGGAACATCATCAACTACTCATATGCAAATTTGTTATTTGAGCTCCTAACTACAGCAGCTATGTCAATCCATCTCACGGAGATAATTTTTTTGCTTACTGTAGTTATCCAGCTTCCCAAATAGTTTTCTCAGCATGCACATTGAATAGGTATAGAGAAAGGGTTCAACTTTGACGCATACCTTTCTGAATTTTAAATCGTGTAGTGTTCCCTTGTTCTGTTCACACAACATCCTTGTGGTATACGTTCAGGTTTTGCATCAGCATGATGAAGTTGTTTAGGACTTCAGTTCTTCTCAGTGTTAACCATTATTTTTTAACATCCCCACAGTTAAATGACTTTGCATAATAAATAAAGGACAGATAAATAATCTTCTGCTACGATTAATCAACAATCTGCCTTATGCAGATGACACAACCCTGCTTGCTGAAACTGAAGAGGACCTGAAGCACCTGCTGCAGAGGGTCAAAGACTGCAGACTCCAATATGGATTGAGGCTCAACGTCAAGAAGACAAAGATTCTCACCACTGGACCAATTGGCAACATCAGGATGGATGGTGAAGAGATTGAGATTGTACACAGCTTTAGTTTGCTTGGCTCCATAGTCAACACTCTTGGCACCAGTAGCCAGGAAATTAAAAGGTGCATTGTTATGTGAAAGTCTGCTTTTAGGGACCTCTCCAAAGTACTGAAGAGCAATGGTGTCTCTCTGGAGACTAAGGTACATTTGATACAGGCCATGGTCTTCACAATAACTTTTTATGCATCAGAGAGTTGGACAATGACTAAGGAGGATAGAAGGGGAATTGATGCCTTTGAGCTGTGGTGCTGGAGAAGAGTATTGAGAATACCATGGACTGCTAGGAAAACAGACAGATTCATCCTGGAAAGGGTTAAACTGGGTGGCTCCATGGAGGCAAGCATTCTGAGGCTTCGTCTAACATACTTTGGACATGTTTTGAGGAGAGACCGGTCCTTGGAGAAGGATATCATGCTTGGGAGGGTGGAGGGAAGGCGCAGGAGGGGAAGGCCCTCTTTAAGGTGGATTGATTCAGTGGCTGGGATAATTGGGAAGGGAGTGTCAGAGACAGTGCGATTGGCATACGACAGAGCAGAGTTTAGGGCTGTTGTACATAGGGTTGCTATAAGTCGCAAGAGACTCGACGGCACATAAGAACAACAACATAACAACAGTGAGTTAATGAATCAATTTGTTGTGATGAATTTATGAATTTCAATGTAGATAAATTGCAATTAAATGCTGCTATGAATTAATCAATAAATCAATGAATTATAATTGGCTTTTATAATATATCTATGAGTAATTCATTAAGGCTCAAGGCTCATGACATTCAAGTAATTAACATTTTGGAACTTGTGGTAAAAGACAACAGTTAGTGTTTAATGAAATAGAATGTCAACTGAGTATTTTGCCAATATTTTACCCTTAAACATTTTTTTTTAAACAGTCTTTGCTTTCAGCTAGGGCAGGGAAGGATTCAGAGCTGCTTGCTGTACCTAGGGTCATTAAAGATTGCAGGTGATTCAACGGCACATAACAATAATATACCATGATAAGTTTGGAAGGAGTGGCATCCACTTCCTAAACATCATGCCTCTAGAAATTCTCCGAACTTTGATAAACATCGATAGGCGCTTTAGGCCCTTTGTTTATAGGGACGCTTTGAGACATACTCAGCTCGAAGATAATAAGCCACAACTCTTAGACTTGCTACCTTGAATTTTTACTTTCAATCTCCTTAACAAATTATTTTCTTCAAAGCTATCCAATTGTTGAATATTTTAAACAGTAGTAATAGGAAGCAAAGAAAATATTTCTTAAAACTATAACTGAGTCTAATTATTTCAATTTAAAAATGTTTTTAAAATTTAAAAAAAAATTATTAGACCTTAAACCAAACTCTCTGCCACTGAATTTAGTTCTAGCTGTGTAAGGACAATATGTAGCAACTCTGTAAGGACAAAATAGAATTTACAGTATTGCAAAATTTTTAGAAACAGATGACATTTTCTTTCCTCTAAAGAGTGGCTGTTGAATTAATCTAGTACAAATATATATATATATATACACACATATACATGTATACACATATATATACATAGATATATGTGTGTGTATACACATACATATACACATATACATATATACACACATACACATACACACACACACACACATATATATATCATCCCCGGGGGCCAAGCAGTAAGAGAGACATTCAGGATCCGTTCATGGCCTCAGTGCAGCCTGCCCGCCTCTCATTCTGTCTTTCTGACTCCAGTAGGGTCAGCACGTTGCCCTTACGCACTGGATCTTTCATGTTGCAGATGATTGAGCAGCTGGTGTCCTCTATGAACTCGACGCGCACCTGCGTGCACTGCCCTTGACAGCTGGTCCTGACCAACACCTTGGTGACCTAACAAAAACAACATGGGGCAGGCCCTGCCCATCCAACCGCATTAGAGCCACCCTTCTCAACCCAGCCCTCAAACCCTGTCTCACTTTTGCCTTCCATATTTAAGAGGATCTCTCAAGCCCTTTCTTTTCTGAAGTTTTTCTCATTAGTACAAATGATATCCAGAGACATAATTTTCCTATACTGTTATTAATTTTTCCTCTTAATTCATGGAGTTGTTTTAGGTGTCTGCGTTCTGTTCATTTAATCTTATCGAACCTCTACCAGAGTTAAATTTCTAAAAGATAAGCTTGAATAAAAAATAGAAACTTTCAATTATATTCCCATCTTTAATCAAATAAATGAATCAAGGATCTAAAATGCTTTTATATTAGATTGAGTGGCAAAAAGTTAGAAAATAAAATATCCCATATGATGGTCTCAGGTAAAGAGTTTTGCTGTCAACCCAAAGGCACACAGGTTGAATTCACAACTCACCACCTCTTCCACAGAAGACAGATAGACAATCTACTTCCATGTTATATACTGGCTTTGAAAACACAGAGAAAGATCAGAGATGGTTCTTTCTGATTAGATAATGTCATTGTTGTTGCTATGTGCCTTGGAGTCACTTGCGACTCATAGAGACCCTATGTACAAGAGCCCTAAACTCTGCTCTGTCCTGTGCCAATTGCACTGTCTATGACACACCCATCCTGATTACACCATTCACTGAATCAATCCACCTCATAGAGGGCCTTCCCCTCTTGCGCTATCACTCCACCATACCAAGCATGATTTCCCTCTCCAAGGACCTTTCCCACCTTAAAACATGTCCAAAGTATGTAAGATGGAGCCTCATAATCCTTGCCACCAAGAAGCCACCTGGTTTAACCCTTTCCAGGATGTACCTGTTTGTTTTCCTGGCAGTCCATGGTACCCTCAACACTCTTCTCCAGCACCACAGCTCAAAGACATCAATGCTTCTATCCTACTTATTCATTGTTTAACTCTCTGATGCCTAACAAGTGATAGTAAAGACCATGGCCTGTATCAGATGCACCTTAATCTCCAGAGAAAGACCATTGCTCTTCAGTACTTTGGATTGGTCCCTAACAGCAGACTTGCCCATGACAATACGTCTTTTAATTTCCTGGCTACTGGTGCAAAGAGTGTTGACTGTGGAGCCAAGCAAACTAAAGCTGTGAACAATCTCAATTTATTCACCATCCATCTTGATGCTGTCATTTGGCCCAGTGGTGAGAATTTTTGTCTTCTTGACATTGAGCCTCGATCCATATTGGAGCCTGCAGTCCTTGACCCTCTGTAGCAAGTGCTTTGAGTCCTCCTCAGTTTCAGCAAGCAAGGTTGTATTATCTGCATAACGCAGATTATTGATAGATCTTCCACCAATCTTGACCCTACATTTTTCCTCATAGAGTCTGCCTCCTGGATTATCTATTCTGCATACAGGTTGAAAAGTTTTGGAGACAGGACACATCCTTAGTGTACGCCCTTCCCAATTTTGAACCATGCAGTGCTTCCTTGCTCTGTTCTAATGACTGCCTCTTGGTCCAAGTATAGGTTTCTCATTAGCACGATCAAGTGTTCTGGGATTCCCATTCTTCTCAGAGTCAGCCACAGTTTGCTATGATCCACACAGTCAAATGCCTTTGCATATTCAATGAAATACAGCCATCACTCTGCTACTCCCTGCTTTCAGCTAAGATCTATCTAACTTTAGCTACAATATCCCTAGTACCACAACCCCTTCTAAACCCAGGCTAGACTTCTGGCAGCTGATGTGCTGTTCCAGCCATTTTTGGATAATCTTCAGTAAAATCTTACTTGTATATGAAATCAATGATACTGTTCTGTAGTTTCCACATTCTATTGGGTCACTCTTCTTTGGGGTGGGAACAAATATAGATCTCTTCTAGTAAGTTGGACAAATGGTTGTTCTCCAGATTTCTTGGCACAACTTGGTGAGCATGTCCAGGGCAGCATCTGTTAGCTGAAATATGTCAATTGGTATACCACCTTTTCCTGGCACCTTATTTTTTGCCATTTCTTTCAAAGCAGCCTGAACTTCTTCCTTCATCACCATAGGATCCTGCTCATATGCTGTTTCATGAAATTCTTCTGTGTCTGCCCATTCCTTTGATACAGTGACTCAGTATTTTCTTTCCATCTTCTTTTAATACTGCCTGGATCATTTAATATTCTGCCTAAAGCATCCTTGTTTATAACAACTTGTGGTTTGAATTTGTTCATCACTTCCTTGAGCTTCAGAAATGCTAAGTGAGTTCGGCCCTTTTGATTTTCTGACTCCAACTCCTTGAACATTTCATTGTAATATTTTACTTTGTCATCCCGTGCTGCCTTTTGAAATCTTCAATTCAGCCCTTTATTATCTTAAATTCTTCCTTCTGCTTTGGCTTCTCTCTGCTCCAGTGCAATTTTCAGAGTCTCTTCTGACATCCATTTGGGTCTTGTCTTCCTCTTTTGTCTTTGCAATAACCGTTTGCACTCTTTCTGGGTGATACCCTTGATATCCTCCCACAACTCATCTGGTCTTCGCTCATTAGTGTTCAAGGCCTCAAACCTGTTCCTGAGATGGTTCTGAAATTCAGGTGGGATAGACTCAAGGTCATATTTTGGTTGCCTTGGATTTGGTTTAATTTTCCTCAGCTTCAGCTTGAATTTGCATATGAGTAGTTGTTGGTCTGTTCCACAGTCAGCTCCTGGCCTAATTTTCACAGCTGATATTGAGCTTCTCTAGCAGTTTTTTCCAATGATGTAATTGATCTGATTCCTATGCATACCATCAGGTGAAATCAATATATTTAGCCTGCGTTTAGGTATCTTAAAAAAGGTAGTTTGGGTTAGAAATAAAAAATAATATGTTTGGAACCTACTATGTTATACATTATATGTTAGAAATAAGAATAAGAAATATGTTGGGAATTTGCTATGTTATATGTTAGAAATATGAATAAGGAAGATATTGGGAATCTGCTATGTTATTACTATGTTATATGTTAGAAATAAGAATAAGAAATATGTTTGGAATCTATGTTATAGATTAGAAATTATGTTAAGAATATTTGTGAAACTTTACTGAACAGTTGATAGGCCCAAACAGGCCTCTAGTCGCCCGAGGGCCCCACTGACAATAAAAGGTGTGACCCTTGATAAGGAGATATTACTGGTTACTGCCCTTGTTGCCAAGGAAACACAACTAGTATTGAACATGATTGGTCAAACCTATATTGTTATTCAATGTGTCCCAGCATGCCCCACTTGTCCCACCATAAAGGAAAGTGGAGAAGCCAGAGTAGATAAACTCTGGCTGTGCACAACTCGTCTCTCTGCACTTCACAATAAGCTGAACACTGAAGACCAAAAGGCTCTTTCCTGAGCTGAAGATACTAGCCACTAGTGAATGTGAGCTGGTTTGGGACCAGCCAAGGATCCCATCTGCACAACTGGCTGTGAGAAACTGAAAGGAAGAAACAAATTGGGCTCTTAGGGGGCAAGGGGGTAAGTGTTTCTCTCTATCTTATAGATTAGATCTAATATGAATTTTAAAATTGCAATGTAGATAGATTGCAATTAACTGTTTAATGCTTGCTATGAATTAATGAATCAATATGTTGTGATGAACTTATGAATTACAGGGTAGATAAATTGCAATTATTACTATGAAATAATTAATTAATCAATAAATTGTAATTGGCTTTTTGCAGTTTGTCTACGAGTAATTAAGGCTTAAGGCTTATGACAGTGAGTCCATCACTTTTCATTGAATCCAGCTCTTTACACATTTCATTATAATACTTTGCATTTTCTTCCTAAGCTTCCCTTTGAAATCTTCTGTTCAGCTCCTTAACTTCTTTATTTATTCCCTTTGCTTTGGCTTTTTGGTGTTCAAATAAAATATCCCAAGTCCCTTCTGACATACATCTTGGCCTTTTCTTCCAGCTTTGTCTTTTTAATGACCTTTTTCATTCTTCATGGTTGATATTCTTGATATCCTTCCACAGCTCTTCTGGTCTTCATTTTTTAGTGTTATCAAAGTTTGGTTCTTGTAGTTCTAAGTTTTGCTACCTTCAACTTGAACAAGCATGTGAGTAGTTTATGGTCTGCTCCATAATCAGCACCTAGCCTAGTCTTCACAGCTGATATTGGGCTTTTCCAAAGACTCTTTCCACAGATGTAATCAATATGATGCTTACTTAGACCATCAGGTGAGGTCCATATGTATAGCTACCATTTGTTTTTCTTATGAAAGATATTTGCAATGAATAAATCATTAATTGTACAAAATTCTACCATTCTATCTTCAGCCTAATTTTTTTCACCAAGTCCATGTTTTCCACGTACTGATCCTCTTTCCTTGTTCCGAAATTTTTAACTCTGCTCACCTCTTATTATCAATGCATTTGGTTATGTTTCTGGTGTATTTTCGACTGTGAATAATTATTAGAAAGGTTGTCGGTACAGATATTTAAGTGACAGTGATATCAACAGGTCTCTTGTACGTGTATGGATACTATTGTGTTTCTCATAATATTGTATTTCAAGATAGATCCAGAAATGGTATTTCAACTATAAATGCTACACTGTACTTTTTATTCTTTTCATTTCCAGCATACCAAATCATGTGATTGTCTAATTCAAAACATCCCAGGACCAATCCATCAAATTTCTCCAATGTCTGGTATGTCAGTCTTTACACATTCCATTTCCTCCTTGACAATGTACAATTTCCTCCATTAATACTTCTCACATTTCGTGTTCCAACCAGTAGTGCTTGCTCACAACTGTCCCTCCTTCTCTGTGTTTCACAATATGAGGGTGTAGCATGCCATAGTTACTCCCAGAGACTCTATGAACGATGGCTCTGAACATTGCCCTATCCTGAGCCAACCTCACTATCTCAAACATGCTTGACCCCACTGCTAACCTTACTGTTCCAATTCTTCGCATCTAGTTTCTTCTTCCATTCCAAGCATGATATCCTTCTCCACGGACTGGTCCCTCTTGGTGACATGCCAAAATATGTAAAACAAAGCTTTAAAATCATAATGTCTATATGTTGTTGTTGCTGTTATGTGCCATTGAGTCTTTTGCAACTCATAGCGACCCTATGTACAAGAGCTCTAAACGCCGTTCTATCCTGTGCCAACCTCGCTGCCTCAAACATATTCATTCCCACCCCTCCACTCATAGAATTGATCCATCTCATTGAGGGTCTTCCTTTCCTGTGCCGTCCCTCCACTCTCCCAAACATGATGTCCCTCTCCAAGGACGAGTCCCTCCTTGCAACATGCCCAAAGTATGTCAGACGAAGCTTCAGAATCCTTGACTCCAAGGAACATTCTGGCTTCACCCTCTCCAGGACAAACCTGTTTGTTCTCCTAGCAGCCCATGGAATATTCAACACTCTTCTCCAGCACCACAACTCAAAGGCATCAATTCTCTTTCTATCATCCCTATTCACTGTCCAACTCTCCAATGCATAGCACATAATTGCAAAGAATATAGAAAACTAATTTTACCTTTTTCAGAAAAGTTTTATTTGTTCTCTTGGCAGTCCATAGTATATTCAAATTTTATTTATTTATTTTTAAAACAACTCAAAAACATTGATTCTTCTGTCCTCTATTCATTGTCTGGCTCTCAGATGCATAGCAAGCAATTAAGAAGATTACGGCCTAGATCTAATGTTAGATGGATCTTGGCTGAAATCAAGGAGTACCCAAAGAATGTCTATCTTTATTTCATCGATTACACAAAGGCATTTGACTGTGTGGATCATAACAAACTCTGGCTAACTCTGAGACAAATGGGAATCCCAGAACACTTGATTGTGCTAATGTGAAACCTATACTTGGACCACAAGGCAGTTGTCAAAACAGAGCAGGGAAACACTGTGATTAAAAATTGGGAAGGGTGTACACCAGGGTTGTATCCTGTCTCCATGCCTTTTCAATCTTTATGTGGAACCGATTATCCGGGAGGCTGGGCTTTATGAGGAGAAATGTGGCATCAGGATTGGAGGAAGAATTATCTACAATGTGTGTTATGCAGATCACACAACCTTGCTTGCTAAAACTGAGGAGAAACTGAAGCACTTTCTGTGGAAGGTCATGGACTCCATTTGTCAATATGGTTTGAGGCTCAATATCAAGAAAATAAAGATTCTCACCACTGGGCCGATTGGCAACATCATAATGGATGGTGAGGTAATTGAGATTGTTCACAGTTTAGGTTTGATTGACTCCACAGTCAACACTCTTGGCACCAGCAGCCAGGAAATTAAAAGACATATTGTGATGGGAAAGTTTGCTATTAGGGACCTCTCTAAAGTACTGAAGTGCAAAGATGTCAGTGTGGAGACTAAGGTGTGTCTGATACATGCCATGGTCTTTGCAACCACTTTTATGCATCAAAGAGCTGGACAATGACTAGGGATAATGTAAGGAGAATTGATGCCTTTGAGCTGTGGTGTTGAAGAAGAGTATTGAATATATCATAGACTGCTAGGAGAACAAACAAGTTTCCTGGAGAGTGTGAAGCCAGGCTACTCCTTGGAAGCAATATATTTTGGACATATTGCAAGAAGGGACCAATCCTTGCAGAGAGGGATGTCATACTTGGGAGTATGAAGGGACAGTGCAGGAGAAGAAGACGCTCAATGATATGGATTGATTCAGTTACTAGGTAATGGGGGTAGGTGTGTCGGAGATAGTGAGATTGGCACAGGATAGTGCATAATTTAGGGCTGTTGTACATAGGGTCACTATGAGTCGCAGGTGACTCAACGGCACAAAACAACAACAACAAGGCCTGGATCAGGTGATCCAGGGTCTCTAAACTGACATTGACCTTCTGCATTATATAAAGAACTTGACAGCATATTTTTCCTAATGCAACTTGTCTTCTTATTCCTGACTCCTGTTGTCAAGGAATTTTGTTCATAGATCCAAGCAAGAACTCAACTCATTAACAACTTCATTCCTCTCTCCACCTATAATGATATTATCTGTGTGCCCAGTGTTGAAGATCTTTTTTTCTTAATATTGAGATACAATCCATATTGAAGGCTGCATTATTTAACCTTCATTAGTCAATGCTTTAAGTCCTCCTCACTTTCAGCAAATAGGGTTGATTAATCTATATAATGAAGGTTATCAATGAGCCTTACTCCAATCATGATTCTATATTCTTCTTCATAAATTCCAGCCTCCCACATGATCTTTTCTGCATATAAACTAAAAGGGTATGGAGAAAGGATACATCCCTACTACACGTTTTTTGGTTGTTTTTTTTTTTTTTTTACACTCAACAACTATTTATTCAACACCAATTGTCTTTGGAAAGAACAGGATTCATACAGTTTCTATGAGTTTTCTTTGACTCAATTGCACTTAACAATGTTGTATTTCAGCCACTCTTTGAATGTTTTGAATAGAGGACTTATTTTCCAAAGAACAGTGTAGGTAAATATAAACATGAATCACTGTAATTAAAGAAACCTAACAATTGTTATACTCCTTTCTTGATTTTGAACCATGCAGGGTATATTATATCTATATTATGTGTCATTGATTCAAATGAAACTCATTTAGCAACTCTATGAACAATGGCATCTGAAAGCTTTCCCATCAAGTGACATCACAACTATCTTTGGCACACTTAAGCCCATTGTTACACTGTCTAAATTCATCTTGTTAAGGGTATCTTCTCTTGCATGGACCGTCCACCTTTCCAAGAATGATGCTTTTCTTAATGATTGACCCTCTCCTAATAATATGCCCAAAGTATATGAGACAAAGTTTCACTGTATTTGCTTACATGGAATAATCTGAGTTAAATTTCTCCAAGGCAGATCTGTTTCCTTTCTAGGCAGTCTATGGAATGTTTAATAATGTTATTTAAATCACAATGCAAAAGTGTCAATTCTTCTTCTGTCACCCTTAGTCATTGTACAATTTTCATATCAGTAGCAAGCAATTGAGAAGTCCATGGTGTGAACCATGCACCTTAGTTTTTATGCTGGTTTCATTGCTCATTAATATTGGTGTGTTTACTACACAAGAAATTTGGAATATAGTTAACTGAACAACTCACTGGAACATATCTATATTCTCATTTTCAAAATGAAGTCAATTAATATAGTGAAAATATTATGAACAATATAACTTATATACAAGTTTTACTGAAAATTACTCAAAAACAGTTGTAAAAATATGACAACAGGAACTTGATAAGTTCAAGCTATAGTCAGAAAGGCTGTGGAACAAGAGATATAATTGTTGATACGAGATTGATCTTGTTAAAAACTCAGAATATCAGAAAGATGTGAACTTGAATTTTATAACTATATATAGGAATGTGGCTATGTGGACCATAACAAATTATAAGTAATACGTGATCACAGAATACTGAATTTTGCTCTTGAAAAATCTGTACAAAAAGCAGTGAATTAACAAAGCAAAGGAACACTTTATGAATTACAATCAAGAAAAGTATGTGTTAGATTTGGGTGTATCTTTTATTAAATATGTTTTCAGAGCAAATGTGAAAAGATGCACTGTGTGAAGAAGGATCTGGCATCAGATTTGGTGCAAGATTCTCCAACAACCTCCATTATACAGAAGACAAAGCTTTACTTTATGAAATTGAAGAATTTTAGTACTTACTATAGATGGTCAAATAAAACAGCTTTCAATATTTATTGTATATCAACATCAAGAAATTAGAAAACTTCACCCCTGAAGCAATAGGATATATCATGATGTTACTGTTACTGTTAGGTGTCATTAAATTGAGTATGACTTATAGGGACCCTATAAACAGCTGACCTGAACTCTGTCCTGTCTTGTTCCATCCTTATCATACCCAACACACTAGAGCCCATTGCTGAAATCACCATGTCAATTCATCCCATTTGGAGTCCTCCTGTCCTTTGATGACCCTGAAGTTTTCCAAACATGATGTCTCTTTCCAAAGATGATGTCTTTTTCTAAAAAATAGCCTCACCTAGCTACATGTCCAAAACAAATGACAGTTCTTCACCATCTTTGCCTCCAGGGAGCTCTCAGGCTACACATTCTTCTGGACTTTTGTTCTTTTGTCAGATTATGGGAGTACTCTAACACCACAAACCAGTGCTGTTAATTCTTCTTCTGTTATCTTTATTCATTCTTTAGCTCTCATGCATAGCCAGAGCATAACTGAAAAGACCATAGCCTCAATCAAGTGCACCTCACTAGTCAAACTGACATCATTGCTCTTGATCATTTTTAAAAGGTTCCTTACAGCAGACTTGCCCAATGCAATATGTCTCCTGATTTCCTGACTCTGGTACTAAAGGTGTTGAGTATTGATCCAAGCTTCAATTCATTCTCTCTATATAATAATGTTGACTGTTGGTCTTTAGGTGAAGACTTCTGTTTTCTTGATGTTGAGGTGTAATCCATATCAAAGGCTGTAATTCTTGATCTTTTGAAGCAAATATTTCAAATTTTCTTCACTTTCAACTAAGTTGTGACATGTGGATAATACAGGTTATTGATGGTCTTTCCTGATCCTGATGCCATATATTTTCCTCATAGAACCCATTTGCTCAGCATACAGATTGATTAGGTTTGGATAAAGGTAACAACCTTGAAAAGATTAAACGTCACTGATTTCATTTTTGTTGGATCCACATTCTACACCAGTATTAGCAGCAAAGATATTAAAGGATATGTTGCACTGAGTAAATCTGCTGTCAAGGATTTCTACAAAATTCTAAATCAAAAATATTTCAATTTAAAGACTAAGATACCAAGCCACAGTACTTTCAATTTCCTCTGATGAACCTAAAATATGTACAAATGAGGAAGGAATACAAAAGAATTAATATCTCTGAATTGTAGTGCTGCAAAAAGTATTAATATCTAATGGACTTCAAAATTGTTTGTTCTAAAAGCACAAATAAATCTAGTTAGAGGAAGGACAGTCAGAGTATTTCTTAGAGGCCTTTATTTTGCAGACCTTTATTGAAATGGGCCAGTCCTTGGGAAAAGACATCATATTGATAAAGTTTCAGTATCAGAGAAAGAGAGAAATCCCCTCAATAAGATGACTATTTGTAATATGATGCAGATTGTGAGTATAAGGTAAAATAGGGCTGGTTCACATGAGTGTTGCTATGAGTCCTTGTAGTCTCAAGGATAAATGACAACAACAGGAGCAAGTCTTAAACAAGACCCATAGTGGAGGAATAGAAAACCTTTGTTCTTAGGTCTAAGCATTTGATACATAACTTATAAAACTAATTTCAGAACTTCCTTGAAGAATTAAGATGGAAACATATTTACAACTCTTTGCATGAAATCACTCCCTTATAAGTTTCATCCTACTGTCTGTCCTACCTACCTCCCTAACTTAAGAGTTACTCTTTTCTATTAACTATGATCAACTGCCTCTGAAAATCCATTGGAAGGTCAGATACGGGTCTGTTCTGACTCTATGGTATACAACAACAATAATATTTAAAAGTAATATTGTTTTTTAGAAACATATAGCAAACCATAGATTAATTAATTCAACAATTCAGACTTTAAAAAAAAAATCAGTGGCGTTGAGTACTTCCCCCCGCCCCCTCCCAGTTACAAGACTAGTATTATCCACCTTTCCTGAGTTGTTCCTTCACTATTAATAAGTTCATGATACTTAATATTATTATCTAAACTTTCTATTGCTGTTATCAAGCTGATTTCATAAAAACAATTCTTAAAGGAACGCAATGGTCAAAGATACTTTATACTACTAAAGATGAGCTATTATCTACTTGCTGCTCTGTGGAAGAAAGATGGGGGTAATCCCCTCCTGTGCACTTTGAAGACTCTGAAAACCCACTGGAGGGTCAACTAAAAATTGGTTCCAAGCTGAAGACACATAACAGCAACAATATGCAAAGACTGAAGAATTTGATCTCCATTTACTCCACAAAGGGGAAGAGTCTGCATCAGCAATATTAATGACAGCAAACCAACTACCATGAAGTCAGACATGCATCTATGCCCCTGCACCCACTTCTATCAATTCCAACTCCAGCTATAACTCCCATGACTCTACTTTTAGGTTTCAAAATCAAGGTAGGAGTGGGCCATGATAGGTCCTTTTTCCATACCTTTTCAATCTATATGCAGAACAAACGATTTGTGAGCCTGGACTTCATGAATGTGAATGGGGCATCAGAATTGGGGAAGGACTTATCAACAAACTCCAATATGCAAATGATACAATCTTGTTTGCTGAAATTTAAAAAGAGATGAAGTATTTGCTGCAGAATGTCAAAGACTACAGCCTTTGATATGGATTACATTTCAACAGCAAGAAAACAAAGATTTTCATCATTAAGCCAGTTGGTACCATCTTGATAAGTGGAGAATTGAGGTTGTAAACAATTTATCTTGCTTGGATTCATAATCAGCACTCTTGGTTGAGGCTGACAGAAGAAAAATTGATACATATGAATTGTGTTGCTGGAGAAGAGTATTGAATGTGACTGTCAAGACAACAAACAGATCTGTCCTGGAGAATATGAAGCTAGGTTGCTCTTTGATGAGAAGGATTTTGATTCTCTCTCTCATAAACTTTGGGCATGTTGCCAGGAGGACCAGTCTTTGGAGAAGCACATCACGCTTGGAAGGGTATAGAGTCAGTACCTGTAAGGAAGGTGCTGAACAAGATCGATTAAGACAGTAACTGGGACAGTGAGGAAAGCTTTGTCAGAGACAGTGAGATTAGCACAAGATACAGCAGGGTTCAGAGCTATTGTTCATAGAGTCGCTAAGAAGCACAATCACCTGGATGCCACATAATAGCAGCAATCCCTTGCAACAGTCACATAGAATTTAGAGAAAATAATCTCAATTTAAGAGTTTATTATGGAAGTAACAGGTTATAGTTCAGACCAAAAACACAGGACATAATTCTTTAGTACAGTTCCTTCACAAGTGAGCTTGAAAGCAGATCTCCTTCTAACTTTAAGACTTAATTAAACAAACATCTGGGCAGGTATTCAAAGCTTAGGTCCATCACTTATGATACCAACACTCACCTGCCAGTAAACCTTGATAAAAACTCTATGCTATTCCAGTACTGCTTCAGTTCCATGGCACAACAGTCTCTCTGTTTCTTTGCCAAGTCTACTACCACCATTGCTTATGATCTATTCTAGACTTTTCATTTATCTCATGAACCTCTGACAGAAAAGAACTTTGCTTCTTTCTCAATGTTAGGAAGATTCTTATTGTTCACCTCTTAATCTGCTCAGAAATTAATTTAACCCTGATAGGGTAGCAAAACTTATCAAACCTTTTAAAAGTCAACTAAATTTATTTGTATATCCTCACTCAACAGGTGCTATTTACATTCTTTATATAGTTAACAAGTTGTCCAATTCCTTTGATGGGGTCACAAATACCTTAGATTTGCACAGTCCTAAACAGTCATTTGATGAAAGTCAAGGTATGAGGCTAGAAAAATGTCACTGAATAATCCACTATAGAACAATCATCATATTGATTTACATCTTTCTGTTGGCTTGTAACACTGAACACTACACTATGCATTTAATGGCTATTTAAATGGTGTCTTTAGTAAAATTAAAGGTTTACACACTTTGCCTACTAATTTGTGTGTGGGTTAATTATATATCTTAATTTTTATTATTAAGTGGTTTTGATTATTAGATTCTTTTCAGATAGATTATTTCTTAAAATAATGTCCTATCATTTGCCTTTTCACATTTTTTTTATAGTTTGGTGAACAAAAGTTTTTAATTTTGTGAGATTCTATTTATTTTTACATTTTGAGTTTACTGAGTATGCTTCTGTTCTTAAATTATATAAATTATTTTGAGAAAAATTCATTGTTAAATACTAGGCCTGAGAGTTGTGCCAGACAGTTAAGCTTTTTATTTTAATACTTTTATGATACTAGTATACACGTTTTGATCCTTAATCCTTTTTACATTGCTTCTTGTTAAGGATATGAGATGCTGATCATTTTTTTATACTTAAGTAGAAATATTTTGGTTTTGGCACCATTTATTGAAGACACTCTATTAGGTGGACTTATACATCCTGTAGAAATAAATTGACCATAGATGCATAGGTGAGTTCTGGACTCTCAAATCTATTATGTCTACTGCTATACCAGTGACAAGCTGATTTGTTTATTGTGATTTGCTCATTAAAACAGACTAACACACATATAAAATGATTTTTCCATCTGATTTGCTTCTGTAGAACATGACTTAAAAGAATAATTTATGTAGTTGTTATTTACCAAAGAGTTGGAACCGACTCTTAGCTGATCCTCCAGCATGTGTTCAGAAGCAGTTAATTGCACGGGAAGAGATTGCTCATTCTTCTTCCACGACTGAAGGCCTTTGGGATTGCAGTGCAGCTTCTTGCCATTAGGCCACCAGAGCTCCCTTTTATTTGTCCTCATATTAATTTTTTTATTCCTCCTCTTTAGACGATTATTTTGATTGATTGATTGAGGATTTGGTAAGTTGATTGGTTGGTCTTGTTGCTGAATTTTAGAAAAAAATAATTTTATTCCCGTAGTTTGTAATTAGACTCTATTTCTTACTCTCAAGTAGTTATGTAAAATAATAAATTTCATACCTCATCTGAGGAAGTTTAAAATTAAAACATATCCTTATTGACTGCTCATACAAAAAAGAAAGAAAAGAGGAACCATGAAAGAATTTTTTCTTGTTGTTATATGCCATCGAGTAACTTGCAACTCATAGTGACCCGATGTACAAGAGCCCTAAACACTGTTCTATCCTGTGCCAACCTCACCGTCTCAAACACATTCATTCCCACCACTCCACTCACAGAATCGATCAATCTCATCGAAGGTCTTCTTCTTCTGTGCCGTCCCTCCACTTTCCCAAACATGAAGGCCCTCTCCAAGGAAAAGTCCTTCCTTGCAACATGCCCAAAGTATGTCAAACAAAGCTTCAGATTCCTTGACTCCATGGTGCATTCTGGCTTCACCCTCTCCAGGACAAACCTGTTGGTTCTCCTAGCAGTCCATGGTATATTCAACACTCTTCTCCAGCACCACAGCTCAAAGGCATCAATTCTCTTTCTATCATCCCTATTCACTGTCCAACTCTCCAATGCATAGCACCTAATTGCAAAGACTATAGCCTGCAACAGGCACACTTTAGTCTCCAGCCTGACGTCATTGCTCTTCAGTACTCTTGAGACATCTCTCACAGCTGACTTTCCCAATGTAATTCATCTCCTGATTTCCTGGTTGCTGTTACTGAGAGTGCTGACTGTGGAACCAAGTAAACTAAAACTGTTATCTCAATCTCTTCACCATCCATATTGATACTGCCAATTGGCCAGTGGTGAGGATCTTTGCTTTCTTGATGTTGAGCTTCAATCCATATTGAAGACTACAGTCCTTGACCTTCTGCAGCAAGCACTTCAGGTCCTCCTCAGTTTCAGCAAGCAGGGTTGTGTCATGTAGGTTGTTGATGGTTCTTCCACCAATCCTGATGCCACATTCCTCCTCGTACAGCTCAGCATCTCAGATGATCTGTTCTGCATACAGATTGAAAAGGTATGGAGACAAAATACATCCCAGATGGACCCTTTTCTTGATTTTGAACCATCCAGTGTCCCCGTGCTCTGTTCTGATGACTGCCTCTTGGTTCGAGTATAGGTTTAGTATTAGCACAATCAAATGTTCTGGGATTCCCATTCTTCTCAGAATTAGCCATAGCTTGTTGTGGTCCACACAGTCAAAAGCCTTTGCATAGTCAATGGAGCACAAATAGACATTCTTCTGGTATTCTCTGCTTTCTGTAATTATCCATCTGACTTTAGCTATAATATCCCTAGTACCACGACCTCTTCTAAATCCAGCCTGCACATCTGGCAGTTCTCTGTTGACATAATGTTCCAAACGTTTTTGGCTAATTTTCAGCAGAATCTTGCTTGCATGTGATATCAATGACATTGTGCGATAATTTCCACACTCTGTTGGGTCACCTTTCTTTGGAATGGGAACAAATATCTATATTTTCTAGTCAGTTGGCCAGCTGACTGTCCTCCAGATTTCCTGGCACAATTACTGAGGACATACAGGGGAGCATCCGTTTGTTGAAATAAATCAATCAGAATACAGTCACCTCCTGGAATCTCGTGTTTTGCCAATTCCTTCAGAACAACTTGAACTTCCTCCTTCATCACCATAGGTTCTTGCTCATATGTTATTTCATGAAATCTCTCTGTGTCAGGCAGTTCCTTCTTATACAGTGACTCTGTGTACACCTTCCATCTTCTCTTAATACTTCTTGGATCATTTAACATTCTACCAGGATCATTTAACATTTGCATAGCACAGGTTGTTGAGTCTTCCTTCAGTCCTGATGCCACATTTCTCCTTATAGAGCCCCACCTCCTGGATAATCTGTTCTGCATAAAGATTGAAAAGGTATGGAGATAGGAAACTTCCCTGTTGTACACTCTTCCCAATTTTGAACCATGCAGTGTTTCCTTGCTTTGTTCTGAAGACTGCCTTTTGGTCCAAGTTTAGATTTCTCTTAAGTACAGTCAAGCGTTCCGGGATTACCATTCTTCTCAGAGTCAGCCACAGTTTGTTGTGATCCACACAGTCAATGGCTTTTGCATAATCAATGAAACATAGATATTCTTCTGGTACTCCCTGCTTTTAGCTAAGATCCATATAACATTAGGTAAAATATCTCTAGTACCACAGCCTCTTCTAAACCCAGCCAGTAGTCTATCAATATGCTATTCCAGTCATTTTTGGATAATCTTCAGAAACTTGCTTGCATACAATTTTAGTGATACTGTTCCATAATTTCCTCAATCTGTTTGGTCACCTTTCTTTGGAATAGGGGTAAATACAGGTCTCTTCCAGTGAGCTGGCCAGGTGCTTTTCCTCTAAATTTTCTAACACCTTTTGAAGACATCCAAGGCAGCATCTGCTTGTTGAAATATGTTGGTTGGTATGCTGTCATATCAATATAGTTGTTTATGTGGGTAATTTTGTAGATATCATTCTTGCTAGGCCCACTTGCTGGATGATCAATTTTATTTTATGCTTTACTGTTGAATAAGAATATGTCAAGTCTCAAATGTTATTAAAATATCTGATTTCCAATGCCCTGGGAAAGGAAACCTAGGACTTTTGTACTAAAGAACTACATTCTAACTTAAGACACTTGATTGTGGAAATTAGCGTATATATGAGTAATTAATAATAGTATCGCCTAGTTATCTCACTAGGAAGCTCTAGTGTCCTAATAGGGAGCTGAGCTGATACTGAAAGACCATGTCTCTCTAAAAGAAAGATGGACAGTGTTCTCCAGTGTGATTTTCATATCTGAAACCTTCAGCTACGACTTCAATTCAACGTAAAGGCAATAATGTGAGTGAGTGAATTATTTCATTAATTCTACGTTACTTTTCTGTGTTAAGAATTTTATTTAATTATAGTAAAAAAAGAAATTTCTAGGTCCATCTTGAAGTACAACATTGTGAGTGATAGGATTATATCCGTACGCTTACAAGGAAGTCCAGTGAACACTACTATCATCCAGATATATGCACCAACAACCAGAGCCAAAGAAGAAGAAATAGATGATTTCTGCCAACTCTTACAGGAAGAGATAGATCGAACATGCAATCAAGATGCATTGATAATAATGGGGGACTGGAACACAAAAGTTGGGAACAGGGAAGAAGAATCAGTAGTTGGAAAACATGGACTTGGTGACAGAAATGGAGCTGGAGATAGTATGATTGAATTTTGCACAATCAATGACTTAATCATTGCAAATACGTTTTTTAAGAGACATAAATGTAGATTATACACATGGATTTTACCTGATAGGAATCAGATCGATTACATCTGTGGGAAAAACCACTGCAGAAGCTCAATATCAGCTGTGAAAACTAGGGCAGGAGCACATTGTGGAACAGACCACCAACTAATCATATGCAAGTTCAAGGTGAAGCTGAGGAAATGTAAACCGAATCCACAGGATCCAAAATATGACTTTAATTTTATACCACCTGAATTTCAGAATCATCTCAGGAACAGGTGTGAGGACTTGAACACTAATGAGCGAAGACCAGAGGAGTTGTGGGAGGATGTTAAATGTATCATCCAGGAAGAGTGCAGGCGGTCATTACAAAGAGAGAAGAGGAAGAAAAGACCAAAATGGATGTCAGAAGAAACTCTGAAGTTTGCACTGGAACGTAGAGAAGCCAAAGCACAAGGAAGAATCCAAGACACTAAAGAGCTGAACAGAAGATTCCAAAAAGCTGCTGGGAATGACAAAGCAAAATACTACAATGAAATGTGCGAGGAGCTAGAGTTGGAAAGTCTAAAGGGCCGAACTCGTTCAGCATTTCTTAAGCTCAAGGAACTGAAGAGCAGACTCAAACCTAGAATTGCTACAATCAAGGATGCTTTAGGCAGAATGTTAAATGATCCAGGAGGTATCAAAAGAAGATGGAAGGAATATTATGAGTCATTGTACCCAAAGGAATTGGCAGATACAAAAGAATTTAATGAAATAGCATTTGAGCCAGAGCCTATGGTGATGAAGGCAGAAGTTCATGTTCCTTTGAAGGAAATAGCAAAAAATAAGGCCTCCGGAATAGATGGTATACCAATTGACATATTTCAGCTAACAGAAGCTGCCGTGGATGTGCTCACCAAGTTGTGCCAAGAAATCTGGAGAACAACCACTTGGCCAACTGACAGGAAGAAGTCAATATTTGTTCCCATCCCAAAGAAGGGCGACCCAACTGAGTGTGGAAACTATAAACAATGTCATTGATTTCACATGCAAGCAAGATTCTACTGAAAATTATCCAAAAATGACTGGACCAGTACATCAGCAGAGAACTGCCCGAAGTCCAGGCTGGGTTTAGAAGGGGTCATGGTACTAGGAATATTGTAGCTGATGTCAGATAGAGCTTAGCTGAAAGCAGAGAATACCAGAAGAATGTCTATCTGTGTTTCATTGATTACGCAAAGGCATTTGACTGCATGGATCATAACAAACTGTGGCTGACTCTGAGAAGAATGGGAATCCCAGAACATTTAATCGTGCTAATGCGAA
>NW_006400132.1:1477763-1501658 GCF_000299155.1 Elephantulus edwardii
AGAGTAGAGGGACAGCGCAGGAGGGGAAGACCCTCTATAAGGTGGATTGATTCAGTGACTGGGGTACTCGGGATGGGTGTGTCAGAGACAGTGTGATTGGCACAGGATAGAGCAGGGTTTAGGGCTGTTGTACATAGGGTCGCTATGAGTCGCAAACGACTCGACGGCACATAGCAATAACAACAACAAAAATTTTTTATAATGAACTAAGTATACCTATCTCCATAATAACACTTTCCGCCCCACCCACTTTGTGACATAATGCTTGAGGAAGAATTAATATTTATCATTTTGACTTAATTAACAAAGTCTACCTTCTTGCCATTAACGCTAACTTTCCCATAGCAGTAAAAATGATACTTTAAATGGTACTGGCATTTGACTCTGCATACCCATGTTTATTGTGGCTTTGTTCACAATAGCAAGGAGTTGGAAACAACCTAAGTGCCCATCAACAAATGAATGGATAGAGAAGCTGTCATATATTCACACAATACAACGTTGCATTGAAAAACAAGGAATCCATGCAATATTATTCAAAATGGGTGACCCTGGAGGACATTGTGCTGAGTGAAGTATCTCAGTCACAAAAGGACAAACTGCATGGTGCCACTGCTGTAAAACAGGACTGACATCAGTGTTGGTGGGAGATTGAGAAAGATGGTTTCAATAATGTATACTGTATTGAAACAGAGGAGGGGGAAAACAATTTAAAAGGGATATGTGATTGGGTGTTTTTGTCATGACAGGAGTCCAGAGCGAAGGCTTCATAATGGAGTGGACCTGGGGGAGGCTTTGTAAAACAATGAAATAATTTTTCTTTTACTTTAAAAAAAAAAGAATTGACTCCTATCTGAGCCTCCAGTGAATTTTCAAAGGCAGTACATCTCACAAGAGGCTTTTGCCTACCTTTTTCCCAGAGAGCAGCTGATGAATTCAGATCTCATGCCTTTGGGATTGTAGCACAACTTCTTTCAGCTAGCCAACCACATCTCCCTCTGGCATTAGCAGTATAAGGAGAAAATGATACTAAATAAGACTTCAGAAGAAATCTGTAAAATAAGAATGCAAATTTTTATAGTTATTTTATCGTTATATGGAAGCTGATAATCTCTGGTATAAAAATACTCCTATCACTAGTCTATTCTTTCCATGGAAGGCAGAATACTTATAAAGTAGAACAGATCCTCTTATTCTTTTTTTATGTAGGTAAATTACTTCAAAATGGTTAGAACCTTTGCCAGTTGCCTAGGGATTGTTTTATTTTAAAACAATAAATTTTTAATGTGACATAAATATATTTAAGAGATCAGCTCTTTTGGAAGATGTATTCTTTTTATTATTTCCTGTTTAGGGCATATACCTTGAAATTATTTTCTTGTCTAAAATGAGTAGCTTTAATCCTAACAGTTTTATTATGTATAAGTATAAAAGAAAAGGTGATAGGATAAATTTAACCTTCCATTTTGGGGTTAGTAAAATTATTGCATGTTGTTGCTGCAGTTATATGCCATTGAGTTGCCTGGACCTCATAGCAACGTTATATACATTAGCTCTGAGACCTGCCCTATCCTCAGCCAATCTCATCATCTCCAACAGACCTTATTTGTTTTTCCAGTAACTAAGTCAATCCATTTCATCCTCAGTCTCCTCTCCTGTGCTATCCCTCTATCCTTCCAAGTATGATTTCCCTTTTCAAGGACTGGTCCCTCCTAGTCATGTGCCCAAAGTATGTGAGACAGAGCTTCAAAATCCCTGCCTCCAGGAAGCTCTCTGGTTTCACCCTCTCCAGGGAAGAACAATTTGTTCTCCTGGAAGTCCATAGTATGTTCAACACTGTTCTCCAGCACCACAACTCAAAGGCATTGATCTTTCTTCTATCATTCTATCACCTTGTTGTTGTTGTTGTTAAGTGCCGTCAAGTCACAGCCACTCATGGCAACCCTATGAAGGAGAGTCCTCTACGCTTGGGTGACTTTCATCCTCTCTCCATCATCTCATAGGGTTTCCAGAGGCAAGCTATTATGGATGTGGATGGCATTCCTCCTTCCAAGCTTGTTTTAATCACCTTAGTTAGTCTAAATCTCAGAAGCATAGCGAATTAATGCATAGCCACTTATTTAATTATTACTAGGACATTAAAGTATATTTATTATTTCCAAGTTGGAAATTATTTATTTATGTGTTATTTCCACCTTGAAAATTAGAATCCCTCATTAAAAAGCATAAGTATCATGTGATATAGTCAGCATATGAGTATAGAAATATTAAACTCTTTATAACAAGTCTATAGAACACTAAACATGTTGAAGATTTTGCAATTGTGTAAAACAGCTTACTAAGAATTTTATTACCCAATCAACTACCAACTGGTGTCCAGATAATTTTGACTTCTAAGAAGTCAATATGACAGAATAGAATTTCCCCTTAAATGATTTAAGAGAGTAGATTTTTACATAAGAGTGGCTAGAGGATTGGATTTAAACCTCTGATTTCTGATTAGCAGTTCAGTGTTTAACTCAGTGATACACTATTTTGGTTTTATTATTATTATTGCTAGAAGGTGCCTCAAATCAGCTATGACTCATATCAAGCCTGTGAAAACCAGATTGGATTGACAATTTCTTGTACCATCCTTATGATCATTGGTATATTCAAAACCGTTGTTACAATCACTGTGTCAATCCATCTCATTTTCAATACAGATTTGATTGTTCTTCTAGTAGCTTGGGTATCCTCTCACCAACACCACAAATCAAAGGCATCAGTTTATATTACTGTTGTTATGTACTGGTGAGTGTACTAGAACACATAGCAACACTCAGAATAGTAGCTCTAAAGGCCTGCAGCCTTCAATATGTATTCAAATATGTGTTAGTGATGGGAAAAGTTTATTGTGCAAAATGGCTTTCCTAGTCTTAGACTATGATGTTGTCATTTGGATGGGTCGGAATATGTGAATAGCCTATTCACAAGAGGATAGCCTAGTTTTATCACTAAGTGGAACAGACCCAGCAGCAGAGAATGAAGAGTTCCCTTTGGGGCCAGAGATTCTTGTACCAGTCAAGCCTTCAAGAGAGGGAGGGCAAGGAGAGTGGTTCACAGCCGAGAACTAGAGATCTGACTTGGGACAGAACTGATCTGAGAACTACTAAACCAAGGATCCAAATCCGGGAGGCTTTGCCCAAGTTTGGTTGGAAACTGGGAGAGAGAGCCATAATTGGTAGGGCTAAAAATTTTGTAACTTGGACCTAAAACAGTGAAGCAGAAGGCTGAAGGGTCGGTCTGTGAACACATTTCAGAAGATTTCCTGGCTAAGAAAGTGTATCTGTGTGCAAACTGAAATTGTATCTTGTCTTTTCAATCTATATGTGGAAAAGATCATTTGGGATACTGGGCTTTACAAGGAAGAATATGACATCAGGACTGGAGAAAAACTCATTAACAACTTACATTACGCAGATGATACAATCTTGCTTATTGAAACTGAGCAGAACCTGAGTTGTTTCCTGCAGAAGGTCAAGGACTGTAATCTTCAGTACAGATTGAAGCCCAACATAAAGGAAACAAAGATTCTCACTACTGGGCAAATTGATAGCATTACAATAGATGAAGAAGAAATTAAGATTGGTAACAATTTCTGCTTGTTTGGTTCTACAATCAACACTCTTGGCAGCAGCAGTCAGGATATTAAAAGATTAATTGAATTGGGGAAATCTGCTGCTAGAGACCTCTCCAGTGTACTGAAGAGCAATGATGTAAATTTAGAGACCAGTTATGCCAGATCTAAACCATGGTCTTCACAATTACTTGCCATATATTAGAAATCTTGACAACAATTAAAGTGAAATCAAGCTGCTCCTTGGAAGCAAGAAGGGACGACCAGAGGTGTATTGGAGACAGCGAAATGGGCTCAAGATTGGACAAAGTTCAGAACTGTTGTACATAGGATATCTATGAATCACAGGCAACTCCAAGGAACACAACAAAGACAGAGTTTCCTACCAAGGAATTTGCATACTTATTTACCGAAACAATTATAGAAACTTCTTCACTAGCAATGACTTTAACATTCCTTTTGTAGGGATTATATTTTTAGAGGGAATAGAGGATTGTCATCTTATACCGGGAAGAAGTAATATTTTTCTCTAACTGCATTAGCAGGTTGTATAAAGCAAATGACATTATAGAATAAATATAATTTAGACCATAATATATTGTTTTAAATTAATATTTACCTAACTAAAAAGTGAGAATAGATCACAAGGGTAAAACTTTCATGTTACTTCAGAAATTAATTCCAGACTGTAATTGCAATTTATATTGCACTTTGGAAAACTTTGAGTTAAGGGTTTGCAATTTTTCATTTTTAACGAGAGAGGTGACCTCAGCCTTCACTAAGTGCTTAGTGGAAGCATTTAGCGCAGCAAAACTGCAAGAGCATCCCAAGAGAAAATGAACTGCCATTGATACCAATGCCCTCTATGGAAAAGGAACATTAAAAAAAAATTTTACCTTAGGAAAAAGAATGAAGTTAGAACTGATTAAGTTAATCAAGAGAGTTAGCCAAAACACTAAGTGGAAAAATCTCAAAGCTTTTTTTAAAACAAAAGTAATCACAAATCTGTATCACATTAATGGCTTTTATTATGAGATTCTGAAATCTCTGTACACTTAGCCAAAAGTGTTATTTCCAGACACAGGATGTCCTTCGCTTTTAGCTTGCATTGTACTCTGTACTTGTCTTTCACAATGATATTTGTGCAGATTTCTATAGTTATTTTTGCTTCTCAAGTTCTCAGCTTAGAATTTTAGAGTATACAAAGGACTTAAATTTTCTTCTCCTGAGTAGATTAGCAAACCATTAAATGAGTATATACCATGAACACATATTAGCAGCTAATTTAATGGCTTGCTATTCTTCTGCCCAAAACAAAAACAAATGAAAAGAAAGTTTAAAGATCTTTGTATCCTCTAAAATTCTAAATTGAGAATTTTATCAGGTATAAAACCCAGCTATAGAAATCAATATTCATATCATTGTGAAGACAAGTACACAGCACAATACCAGCTAAGAATACCTTATATCTGGAAATAGCATCTTTGTGAAACCTATAAAAATATCAGGCACCCCTGTATCTATATTAACAATAGAAGTGCCCCCGGTAAACCAAGAGTTAGTTGTATAAACAAAAATTCTCTCATGTGTAAGCTTTTACTAATTCCAAGTATGTACATATGCAAACTAAGATAGTCTTACTCTGATTTCCTGGAATGAAGAGAGTTATGACACTAACCCAAAGACAGTATCTCTCTGATAATTTGGGGGTTTCTAGGGAAGAGGCTGGTAATAATATGTTTCAGCATCACTATTTTTGTCTACTTAATTAAATAAAATGTCAGTGTTTTGAACCAAACCAGTGACTCCATTGGGGGGGGGGAGATAAAACAATTGTTGTTGGTAGGTAACATTGAGTCAAGTATGACTCATAGTGACCCTGTGAATAGCCAACCTAAACCTTGCGTTATCCTGTGCCATTATCATCATCTCTGACTCACTGAAGTTACTTTGTCAATCCATTTCATGAGAAGATTTCCTCTCCTTTGTTGAACCACCATTTTCCAAATCTGGAAATCCTTCCAAAGAATAACCTTACTCACTTTTTTTAAGCTGAAGGAACTGAAGAACAACTTCAAGCCTCATGTTACAGTACTTAAAGGATGCTTTGGGAAGAACATTAAATGATGCAGGAAGCAATAAAAGAAGATGGAACAAATATACAGGGTCACTATAACAAAAAGGATTGGTTGACACTGAAGAACTTATGAAACAATGTATGACCAAGAGTCTGTGGTGAGAAAGGAAGAAGTTCAAGCTGCTCTGAAAGAATTGACAAAAAACAAGACCCTAGAAATTGGTGGCAAATCAATTGACATATTTCAACAAAGAGATGCTGCCTGTACACGCTCATCAAATTATGCCAAGAAATCATGAGGACAACCACTTGACTGGAAGAGATCTATATTTATTTCCATTCTAAAGAAAGGTGACCCAAAAGAGTGTGGGAATTATCAAACAATATCATTACTATCACATGCAAGCAAGATTCTGCTGAAGATGATTCAAAAATGACTAGAACAGCACATCAACAGAGAACTGCCAGATGTGCAGGATGGGTTTAGATGAGGTCTTGTTACTAGAGATATTAGAACTAATGTTAGCTGGATCTTGACTGATAGCACAGTAATGTCTATCTGTGTTTAATTGACTATGTAAACGCATTTGACTATGTGGATCACAACAAACTGTGGCTCACTTTATTGTGCTTATGAGAAACCTATACTTTGACTAGGAGGCAGTCATCAGAACAGAGCAAGGAAATACTGTATAGCTCAAAATCAGGAAGGAAGTATAGCTATCTCCATACATTTTCAATCTCTTGTCAGAATAGATATCTGGAAGTCCAGGCTCTGTGAGGGGGAATGTGTGATCAGGATTCGGGATAAACTCATCGACAATCTACATTATGCAAATGACACCACCAGCCTGCTTACTAAAACTGAGGAGGACCTGAGACATTTGATTCAGAAGCTCAAGGACTGCAAACTTCAATATGGATTGAAAGTCAACATCAATAATACAAAGATTCTCACCAGTAGGACAATTGACAGCATCATGATAGATACTGAAGAGATTGAGATTGTTATCTATTTCAGTTTATTTGTCTCCACAATCAACAAACACTCTTGGGACTAGTAGCCAGGAAATCAAAAGATGAATTGCACTGGGAAAGTCTACTGTCAGGGACTTCTCCAGAGTACTGAAGAACAACAATGTCAGTCTGGAGACTTATGGTGTGTGATTCAGGCCATGGTCTTCACAATTACTTCTATGCATCAGAAATCTGGACAATGGCTAGGGATAATAAAAGGAAAGTTGGTACCTTTGAGCTGTGGTTCTGGAGAAGAGTATTGGAAATACAATAGACTTCCAAGAGAATAATTTTATCCTGGAGAGGAGCCAGGCTGCTCTTTGGAGGCAAGGATTCCAAAGCCCCATCTGAAATACTTTGGACATGTTGCAAGGAGTGATCAGTCCTTGGAGAGAGACATTATACATGGGAGAGTGGAGAAACAGTGCAAGACCATTGGTAACATGGATTAACCTAACAAATAGGATAATGGGGGTAGGTGTGTTAGAAACAATAAGATTGTATCAGGATAGAGCAGGATTCAAAGCTATTGTACATAGGATAGTCATGAGTCACAACAGAGTGACAGCACATAACAACAAAAACAACCTACTTGTTCAAAAAGTATGAAAGATGAAGCTTTACCATCATTGTCTACAAGGAACACTCTGGCCAAACCCTTTGCAGGACATATCTGTTGGTATTTTTGGCAGTAAAAAAATAGTACTATTCTGCAGTATCACAATTCAAAGTCAATTCTTCTTTTATCCTTATTCATTGTTGAGTTGTGTGATGTGAACCAAGTGGTTGAGAAGATCATGGTTTCAATCATATTGAAGAACAAGTATTTTGGCTTCTGAAACAGGGTAATATTAGTATCCATCACAGCCCACCTCCAGGACTTGAAGTTAAAGGAATGGGTAAATATGCATACTCGTAATGATCACTTAGATCCATTGACATGTAATTAAGAGATATTCAGCAGTAAAGAGACATGCTGAAGTTGGTCATCAGCACTGTTGACCCAGCATGCACAGATGTATGGGAAAGGGTTGCTGGCTTGAGGAGCAGAGAGACGTTAGAACCTCTGTTTTGTTTACTTGGCCCCATTTGGAGTTTAATATAGAGTCAAGAACTTAGTTGTTCTGGAACAGAAAGATATGGACTTTTGACCTTGCAGCTGATGCCGATCTGGACCTAGTAACTGATGACTGAAGTAAGTTAACCCAAATCCAAGAAAATGAAGGTAAGGTATTTTCATGTATGTGCTATTTTTTAATTGCTATAATCTAATGGCTTACTTTTTCTTGGACTTTGCTTGTAAATGCAGATACTAAATATTGTAACTGGAACTTTCAGAGGTAATATGACAGACACGGACAAATCAGAAATTGATCTAAAATGAGGGAGATTAAAGCAAAAGAGTAAAAGGAACTCTACAGATTGGGAAAAAGATTTGGCAATAACGTATCTGACATATAACTAAAATGTACAGAATTCTCCCACACATCAACAAGAAAAAGATAAACAATTAAATTACAAAATAGTCAGAGGAGGTGAATAGAAGCTTGTACTGTCAGCCTGTTGTTGCTGTTGCTATGTAGCATGGAGTTGCTTGTGACTAATAGTGACCCTATCTACAACAGTTCTAAGCCAACCTCAGTGTCTCTGACACACTTACCCCCATTACCCTAATCACGGAGCTACTCATTCTTATTGGAAGGTCTTCCTCTCTTGTGCTGTCCCTTTACCTTTCCAAGCATGATGTCCCTCTTCAAGGACTGGTCACTCCTTTCATTGTTACATGTCCAAAGTATGTCAGACAGAGCTTTGGAATCCTTATTTCCAAGGAGCAGCCTGGGTTTACCCTCTCCAGGTTAAACTTGTTTGTTCTCCTAGCAGTCCATGGTATATTCAGTGCTCTTCTCTGCACTACAGCTCAAAGGTAACAATTCTCCTTCTATCATCCCTAGTTATTGTCCAGCTTTCTGATGCCTAGCAAGTAAGTGCACACACCATGGCCTAGAACAGGTTCACCTTAGACTCCAGACTGGCAGTGGTTTTTTTTTTTTGTATGTTTGTTTGTTTGTTTCAGTATCTGTGGGGAGTTTCCAGATAGTAGATTTCCCATTGCTATTAGTCTTTTGATTTCATGGTAGTTGGTACAAAAGTGCTTATTGTGGAGCCGAGCAAGCTGAAGCTGTTAACAATCTCAGTCTCTTTGCCATTTATCACAATGCTGCCAATGGTCCCAGCGGTGAGAATCTTTGTTGCCTTTATGTTGAGTTTCAATCCATATTAAAAGCTGAAGTCCTTGACCAATACCACAAGTCCTCTTCAGTTTTGACAACCAAGGTTGTGTTATATGCATAACACAAGTTGTGTGTAAGTCTTCCTCCTATCCTAGAGCCACATTCTGCCTCTTCTCATAGAGCCCAACCTCCTAGATGATCTGTTTAACATCGAGATTGAAAAGTTGGGTTTTTTAGTCATTACCTTAGCCTCATCTTCTCTCCAGCTTCCTTAACTGCAGACACATGGTCTTGAAAATGATCAACAGCTGTGATATTAGGATAAGAGAGACTGCTTCCCACACTAGGCAGCAAAACTTGAGTAAGCAAGACTTGAAGGAGGCCCTGGTGGGAAGATACTGGTGATGATTGTAGAGAGACTGTGGTATTGCTGAGAAGCAACCTTAAAAAGATGTAACCAGAGCATCCCTCCGGTAAAGGTAAAAGACTAAATTAAAGGTGTTTGTTGTTCTTGTTGAATGATAGAAGGAGAAGCTGACTTACAGGAAATAATTCTCAAGATGTAGCCATTATTAATGCTGCTGTTAATATATGCTGTCAAATTGAATTCAACTAATTGTGACCCTATAAACCACTATTAATGCTGCTGTTAATATATGCAGTCAAGTTGAATACAACTAATTGTGACCCTATAAACAACAGGTCTGAAATTTGCTCTATCCTGTGCCATCCTCATTATCTCTGACACACATTATCACATTAGCCCACTGCTACAGTCTCTGTGTCAATCCATCTTGTTGAGAGCCTTCGCCTTTTACACTCACCCTACATCTTTCTAAGCTGCATGTCCTTCTTTAAAAACTGACCCCTCCTGACAACATACACAAAGAACGTGAGATGAAGCCTCATCATCCTTACTTCCAAAAAGCACAATGCTTTCACTTTCTCTAGGAAAGACCTACAATTTGCTCTCTTGGCAGTTATGGGATTATCAATAATCTCCAACATCACAACTCAAAGACATCTATTATTCTTCTATTGTCTTAGTCAATGGCCCACTTCAAGATGCATAACAAGCAAATGAGAAGACCATGGCTTCAGTTAGGCACTAAGATGTACTTAAAGATATCTTTAAGCTAATATTATTGCTTTTTAGTACTCTGGAGAAATATCTTAATTTTTTTCCAATGTAACTTGTCTTTTTATTTTCTGATGGTTGGTACCAAGAATATTGATTGTAGTTCTAAGCAAAATTAAATAATTGACAACTCTAATCTCTTCCTTCTATCACGATGTTATGTCTTGGACAGGTGGTGAGAACTTTTGTTTTCTTGATATTCAGATGTCATTTATGTTGAAGTTCTTGATCTTCTGCAGCAAGCACTCCAAGTCCTCCTCACTCTGAGCAACCAAGTTTATATCATCTGCACAACTTAAGTTATTGGTTAATTTTTCCTCCAACCTTGACATCACATTGTTCTTCATAAAATCTGGCCTCTCAATGATTTGTTCAGCATAGAGATTGATTAGGTATGGAGAAAGATTACAGTTCTAGCGTACATCTTCTTAATTTTAAATCATCCAGTGTACTCATTCTTTGTTCGCACATTTGTTGTTGTTAGTTGCTACAGGGTCAAGTACGACTCATGGTGACTTTGTGGACAAATGATCTGAAATTTGTTCTATCCTGTGCTATGCTCATATTTCCTGACACACAAAAGCCCATATCAGTAGTCAACATGTCAATCAACATAGTTGAGAGTCTTCTTCTTCACCAATCCTACACCCTTCTCAGCATCATGTCCTTCTCCAAGGAATAGCATTACTTACAAAATGCTCAAAGTATCATCTATAACTCACAGTGATTCTAGGAACAACAGGTCTGAACCTTAACCTATCCTGTGCCATCTTTATTATTTCATGTTTGAGCTCATTATTATAGTTATTTTTCTTGTTGAAGGTATTCTTTTTTGTGTCTGACAGTCCATCTTTCCCACCATGTCTTTTTGCATGGGCCTGCCCCTCTTTACAACATATTCAAACTATGGGGACAGAGCCCTAACATCCTTGCGTCCAAGGGGAAGCCTGCTTGCACTCCATCGAAAAGATGCTCATTTATTTTTCTAGAAGTCCACAGGACATTCATTACACTTCTCCAGCATCACAGTTTTAAAATGTTGTCTTTTTTATGTCATCTTTGTAAATAGTCCAAATTTAAGATGCATAAAACAATTAAAAACACCATGGTTTTTATCTGGCATGCAACAGCCTTTAAACTGACACTGTTCTTTAATACTTTGGGTACATCTTTGATAGCAGATTTTCATACCTCTTTGGAATTGTTAACTACTGGTATCAAGGACTTTGATTGGACTCATTAAAGTGAAATAGTTGATAATTTCAGTCTTTGATCATCTGTCATGATACTGATACAGGGATAATTTTTGTTTTCTTGATGTTGAGATGTAGTTGATATTGTTGTTAATCTGTGATCTTCTACAAGAAATGTTTGGAGAAAATACTTTACAAGGAACTTTCTACAGGATAATGGCATAAATTATAGTCAGTGGCACTATTAACTCAAACGTCTCACATCTCTGATGATTCTAAAGGACAATTTCCTCATACTAAGATTTGCAGTCAGAACCAAATCAACATAGTAAGTGAGTAAGTGCCTATAAGACACATTTTATTAGCTCAAACGGACATGTATACATATAAGAATGTAACATGCATGATTATTAAAATTTTATAAGTAATTATTTTCTTCAGCACACTAAATTAGAATTTATTGTCAAACTTTTTTAAAAAATTTTTTTATTCTAAAGCTCTTAAATACATTTCATCTGATCTCTGTGTCCTGGATTCATTCTGTTATCTTGCTTTACTTAATTATTGAAAACAACAGATTCATCCTGGAAAGGGTCAAACTGGGCTGCTCCTTGGAGGCAAGGATTCTAAGGCTCTTTCTGACATACTCTGGGCATGTTGCAAGGAGGGACAGGTCCTTGGAGAGGGACATCATGCTTGGTAGGGTGGAGGGACAGCACAGAAGGGGAAGGCCCCCTATGAGGTGGATTGATTCAATGATTGGGGTAATTGGGTTGGGTGAATCGGAGACAGTGCGATTGGCACAGGACAGAGCAGAGTTTAGGTATGTTGTACATAGGGTCACTTCACTATGAGTCACAAGCGACTCGATGGCACGTAACAGCAAAAGTTTTAATTTTATTTGCATGAAAACATAATGTATTGTTGTTGTAATTGCTGTTGGTGTTATCTGCAATTCATGACCATCCTATGCAAATAGCTCTGGACCCTGCCCTAAACTGAACCAATATTACTTCCTGTAATATATGTACCATCACTACCCCAGTTACTGTGTCAATCCATCTCATTCAGAGTCTTCCTCTCCTGTATTGTCTCTCTACCCTTCCAAACAAGATTTCCTTTTCCAAGCACAGGTTCCTACCAGAAACATTTCCAAAGTACATGAGATGGCACCGCAAAATCCTGGTCTCCAAGGAGCACCTTGATTTCACCCTCTTCAGGAGAGACATTTTTCTTTTTTTTTCCCTTGAAAGTCCATGATGAGCTCAATCCTATTCTCCAGCACCACAACTCAAAGACATCAATTCTCCTTCTGTCATTTTTTGTCATTGTACAGCTCTTTTATGCATAGCAAGTAGTTGCAAACATTATAGCCTGAAGCAGGTGCACCTTAGTCTCTAGAATGACATCATTGTTCCTCAACACTCTGTAGATCCCTGACAGCAGATTTTCCTAATGTGGTCCCTCTTTTTATTTTCTGACTGTTGGTGCAAAGAGCATTGACTGTTGACCCAAATAAGGTGAAATTGTTAACAATCTCAGTCTCTTCTCCACCTATTATGGTGCTTCCAATTGGCCTAGTGGTCTAAATTTTTGTTGAGCTTCAATCCATATAGCATATATATTACAGTCTTTGACATTCTACAAAAATACTGCAGACTGTCCTCAGTTCTAGCAAGCAAGGTTATGTCACCTGTATAAGGCAAGCTGTTGATAAGACTTCCTTCAATTCTGAAGCCACATTTCTCCTCATAGTCCTGTCTTTCAAAGGATTTGTTCTGCATATAGATTGAAATCCATATACATAATTTATTAGTCAAAGTATTTAGAAATGTATATGTATATATGTTGTTGTCATGTGCAATAGAGTCACCAATGACTCATAAGAAACCTACACCAAATAGCATTGACATCTCTCCTACTGTAAGCCAATCTTACTGTCTCTGATACACCAACCCTTTTTATCCTAGTCACTATGACAAACAATCTCCTCTGGGTCTTCCTCTCCTGCACTGTTCCTCTACCCTTCCAAGTGTGATGTCCTCCTCCTGGGACTGTTCATTTCTGGAAACATGCCTGAGTTATGCCAGACAAAGCTTCAAAATCTTTGCCTCCAAGAAGACAATGGGTCTTCAGGATAGACCTGTTTGTCCTTGGGCAGTCCACAGTATGTTCAATTCTCTTTTCTAACATCATAATTCAAAGGCATGGAATCTTCTTCTGCCACTCTTTCGTCATTGTCCAGCTCTCTGATGTGTAACAAGTAATTGCAAAGACCCTGGCCTGGATCAAGTGCACTTTAGACCCTTCACTGACTTCATTGCACTTTAGCATTCTGGAGAGGTCCCTGAATTTCCTATCCCAATTTATCTTTTGATTTCCTGACTGCTGGTGCCTAGAGTGTTGAATGAAATTGCTAACAAGATGAAACTATTCTCCATCTTTCATGGTGCTACCAATTGTCCCAGTGGTAAGAATCTTTTTCTTAATGTTGTGCTACAATCTGTCTTAGAGACTACAGTCCTTGACTTTCTGCAGCATATGGTTGAGCTCTCTCTGATTCAGCAAGTAAGTTTGTGTTATCATCCATTTCATCAAGAAAATTTGTGTCATCTGCACAATGTATGTTGTTGATGAAGCTCTTCCAATTATGATACCACATTCCTCCTAAGTCCAGACTCCCGAATTATCTGTTCTGCCTATAGGTTGGAAAGCTATTAAGAAAAGACACATAATGTTTCCTTCTCTGTTCTAATGACTGATTCTTGGTCCAAATACAGGTTTTAAATGAGCACAAGCAAGTGATCTGGGATTCCCATTCTTCTCAAGGTCAGCTGCAATTTGTTGTGATCCACACACAGAGTCAAATGCCTTTGTGTAGTCATTGAAACACAGATAGGTATTCTTCTGGTACTCTGTTTTCAGTCAAAATCTATTTGACATTGACAGTAATTCCCTAAGCTTTCATTACTGACAGTTCGTTGTCAATGTACTATTTCCAGTCGTTTCTGGATAATCTACAGTAGGAATTTGCTTGCATGTGATATTGTTCAATAATTTCTATACTCTGTCAGATCACGTTTTGGGGGGAATGGGAATAAATATGAATCTCTTGTAGTCAGTTGGCCAAGTAGTTGCCCTCCAGATTTCTTGTCACTACAGGTTAAGCACATCCAGGGTAACATCTGTTTGCTCAAATATATGAATTCGTATTCCATCAATTCCTGGGGCTTTGTTTATTGTCACATTCTTCAGAACAGTTTAAACTTCCTACTTCATTACCATTGATTCTTTGTCATATATTGTATCAGGAAATACTTCTACATCAGCTAATTTTTTTGGTACAATGATTCTGTGTACTTTTTCCATATTATTTTCATACTTCCTGGATTATTCAAAATTCTGCCCATAAATACCCTTAAGTATTACAACTTGAGGCTTGAGTTTGTTCTTCAGTTCCTTCAGCTTAAAGACTGCCAAGAGAGTTAGTCCCTTTGGATTTTCTAACACAAAGTCTTTGCACATTTACTTATAATCCTTTGATTTGTCTTCCTAAAGTGCCCTTTGAAATCTTCTGTTCAGCAACTTGACTTCCTGATTTCTTGTTTTTGCTTTGCCTTCAGTCCTCTTGTGCAATATTCAGAGTCTTTTCTGACATTCATCTTGGTGTCTTCGTCCTCCTCTGTCTATATAATGATATTTTGTATTCTCTATTGACAGTGTTCTTTATATCCTCTCACAGGTAATCTGGTCTTTGCTCATTAGCTTTCAAGTCTCCAAATTAATTCTTGAGATGGATTTCTATTTCAGATAGGATAGACTCAAAGTCAAATGTTGGTTCTTGCAGGTTTGCCTTAGTTTTCTTTAGCTTCAGTTTCAACTTACTGGAGTAGTGAATGATCTGACACACAATCAGCAACTGATATTTAGCTTTTCCAATGATTCTTTCCACAGATGTAATCAATCTGAGTCCTGTGCAGATCATGAGTTGAGGCTCATCTGTGCTTCTTATAAAAGTATTTGCAATGAATAATCAATTATACAAAATTATAGTTTTTTTTTTATTTCTAGCTTATTTCTGTCACCAAGTCTACATTTCCAAATTATTGATCCTTCTTCATTGTTCCCAACTTTTGCATTCCAAGGGCCCACTATTATTAAGATGTCTTGATTGCATGTTCAATTATGTTTAGCTGCATCTATTTCTTCCTCTTTGTCTTTGGTTGATGGTGCAAATATTTGAATGATAGTGATATTAATAGGTCTTCTTTGCATGCATATGGATAGTATCCTGTCACTCACAACATTGTATTTCAAACTGGGTTTTAAAACAGTCTTTTTAAACTATGAATGCATCCCTATTTCTCTTAACCTTTTTATCTCCAGCATAATGAAGTGTATGATTGTCTGATTCAAAAGGTACTATGTCAGTCCATTGCATTTTACCAATGACACACATGTCAATATTTAAGTGTATCATTTTTTTTCTTAAAAATATCTATTTATCCTACATTCTGCAGACAGTCTTGTCTCACTATTCATATTCTAATCACTAGTGTCTGCTTACAAATCTTCTTCTTCTTTTGTGTTTCCCAATAAAAGGGTTCAGCGTCTTGTACTTTATCTGCTAGTCTACTCTAAGTGTGCTCTATTGTACATAGAGTTTTGAAGGAATAGTTGTTTTGGAAGTGGATGACCAATCCTTCTTCATAGTTTGTCTTAATTTGGATGCTCAGCTTTAGAACAGTATTTGACAAATATTTTACCCAAAAGAGCAGATTAATGGTACATCCTCATTCCTCAACAAATGGTGCTGGTGAAATGTGACTGCTACCTGCAAAAAGATGAAGCAGATTCCACATCTCACACTATACACAAAAAATCAACTCAAGGTGGATCAGAGGCCTGGGGGTAAAGCTCAAACCTGTAAAGTTCATAAGTTCATAGCAGTGTTATTCAGCATAGTAAGAACGTGGAAACAGCCCAAATGTCCAACCACAATTGAATGGATCAAGAAATTATGGCATAGTCACACAATGAAATACTATGCATCACACAGGGGCAATGATTTTGTAAATTACTACCCAACTTTGGAGGAACTGGAGAGCATTATGCTAAGTGAGCTCAGTCTCATAAAGACAAATACTGTTTAAGACCATTTTTGTAGAATGAGGTGGGTGGGGATGGCTTAATCACAAGGTCGCACAATATGATGGTTGGAAGGAAGGCTGGGTAAAAGAACAGGGAAAGATCTGATGTGAAAAACTATATACACAAAATGTGTAACTAAATCAGTATAAAATAAAAATAAAAAGATGAAAACTGGGATCAAGCTTTTATAGCCTAGTCTATGATAAAAAGACTGTCAAATACAGCCAGAAATGCACAATTTGAAGAGAAGAAAATTGGTAAGTGGGATCATCTAAAGATATCTAAGGATTAAATTCCTGTGAGCACCAAGTGCATTTCAAACAATGTGAAAAGAAAACTTATGACTGGAAAAAAAAAACATTGGCCAATACTATTTAAGATAAGGGTCTCATATCAAAAGTTTACAGAATCCTACCGGGCCTCCACAAGAAAAAGACTGATAACACAATTACAAAATGGACTAATGACAAACAAGGATTTTTTTTACAGAGGGAGATATTCAGATGGCCAACAGACATGAAGAAATGCTCAAAATCACTGGCAATAAGAGAGACACAAATAAAAATCATAATGAGGTACCATTTCACTCCAGTAGCAGTGACAAAGTTTAATAGGACAGCAAGTAATAAATATTGGAGAAGAAGTGGTGAGATAGAAACTCTTGTACACTATTGGTGGGATTGTAAAATGGTACAACCACTCTGGAAGGTAGTTTGGAGCTTCCTTAAAAAGCTGAATATAGAAATTCATATTCATATTCATATTTTTGGAATATGCCCTGAGAAAATTAGAACTGAGGCATAAATGGAGACTCATACAACAATGTTTATAGCAGCATTATTCACCATTGCAAAAACATGGAAACAGTCCAAATGTCTAACCACAATGAAATGGATTGAGAAATCGTGTTACATTCACAGGATGGAAAACTACACAACATACAGGAACAATGATTTTGAAAATGACTATCTAACTTGGGAGGGTCTAGAAGAGCAATATGCTAAGTGAATTAACTCAGTCCCATAAGGGTAAATACTGTTTAAGACCATTACTGTAGAAATAGATAACTAGTAAAATGTGTACAAGGATACAAGGGTGGGGGTAAATAGGAGCAGAGGGATGAGAGTGGGCAAAGGTATAATCATAGGGTCACACAAGTTGATGGGTAGGAGAGATGGGTAAAGGAAATGGAAAAGATCAGTGTGAAAACCAATCTATACTTTGTATGTAAAAATAAAATAAAAATTTCATTTATAAAAAAAGGGAGATGAGTGAAGGGAACAGTAACATAAAATAAAGGTGTGCTTAGACAGTGTAAAAATAGAAAGATACTTTCCCATTCCAAAAAGTAACCGATACGTTTTATCTTGTCCCTCCCTCCCACTGCCTTTGACTCATGTGTTTTGTTCTGTCCCACACCCTGTCCTGTCAGCATCCACGTGCTGCCTCCCACTCTAACCTGGCCAGCACTTCCCTCCTACCTCTCACCCACTTCCATCCAAACCTTGACAAAATGGCTTAAACCTCAAGTCACTTCTGTGATGCCTCCTGCTATTGCAGGTTTCTAGTGCTGCATCTAGTCTCCAGGTACTTTCTATGGAAGGTTTTCTCTTCAAGGCAGTTCTGGAGAAAGGTCCTTGTATCTACTAAAGTGTGTGCTCTATATACAAAAGAGAAATGTAAAAATGAAAAAGCCAATGTTGCATGTTTTTAAAACAGGAGAAACTCCTCCTACAACCAGGAGAAGATAAAGTAGATGAATGGGATCTTCTAAGAATCAAATCCCTATGCACATCCAAAAACTTCTCCAACAGGGTAAAAAGTGAAGCCACAGACTGGGAAAAAGTATTTGGTAATAACCTATCAGATAAGGGACTTATACCCTGAATTTATAAACTATTTGAGCACCACAACAAGATAAAGATAAATAATCCAATAGAAAAACGGGCACAGGATATGAACAGACACTTCACCAAAGAAGACATTCAGATGGCTAACAAGGAAATGAAGAAATGTTCAAAATCCCTAGCTCTAAAAGAGATGCAAATTAAAACAACTATGAGATACCATCTCATTCCAGTCAGAACTGCAAAATTTAACAGAACAGCAAGCAACAAATGCTGGCAAGGTTGTGTAGAAACTGGAATCCTTATTCACTGTTGGGAGTGTAAAATGGTGCAACCACTGTGGAAGGCGGTATGGTGCTTTCTCAAAAATTGCAAATAGAGATACCATTTGACCCAGCAATTCCACCACTGGGAATATACCCCAAAGAGATAATAACTCACACCCAAGCGGATATATGCACACCCATGTTTATTGCGGCTTTGTTCACAATAGCAAGGAGTTGGAAACAATCTAAGTGCCCATCAACAAACGAATGGATAGAGAAGCTATAGTCACACAATGGAATACTACGCTGTATTTAAAAACAAGGAATTTATGCAGTATTATTCAAAATGAGTGACTCTGGAGGACATTATGCTGAGTGAAGTATTTCAGTCACAAAAGGACAAATACTGCACGGTGCCACTGTTGTAAAATAGGATGGACCTTGGGGTTGGGGAGAAACTGAGAAAGATGGGTTCAACAATGTATACAGATGAGGGAGAAAACTGTTTAAAAGGGATATGTGATTAGATATTTTTGTCATGACAGTAGTCTAGAGCGATGGCTAGCTACATGGTGGAGTGAACCTAGGGGAGGGTTTGTAAAACAATGAAAGAATTTTACTTTTCCAAGAGGGTAGTGTACTAGGGAAAAGACTTGGGAGGGGAGAAAAGTGCAACAATGAATGAATGGAAACCAAAGTCTCTGTAAACTTTTACTGAAATTAATAATAAATTCAAATAAATTAAAAAAAAAAAGAATTAACGTAGTCCTAAGGAGCAAGCTGTGTAGACTGTGCTAAATAAACTTAAAAATTAAAAAAAGAGAAACTCCTGTTAAAAACATTCTTTTCAATCTCACAATAGAAGAAGCAAAAATATTTAATTTTTTTTTCAAAATTGGACTAAACTAAAATATCCTTAACTTGGTTTCACACTCTCTAAGACAAACTTATTTGTTCTTTTGGGAGTCTATGATATTTTTAAAATTCTTCTTTATAACCACAACTCAAAGGCATCAATTCTTCTGTCATCTTTAGTCATTGTCCAGCTCTCTGACGCACAGCACATAATTAAGAAAATCTCTCCTGTATTTGAAGAAAAATGTCTCAAATTATAATTTTTTTCTTTTAATGTCTACATTTTCACATTAATAGGAATTATTTTAAATTAATGAATGTGCTGTATATTTCTTGAGTCAGAGTATTTTATCCCACCTTGTGATTTTTTTAAACTTCATAATTTTAGACATGTTTTGCCAATTAAATGATTTCATCATTATTATATATCTCATTGGATTACTGGACTGAATTTTATAGAACTAATATTAAAATGTCGGCACCTATTCATGTAGTATTTTAATACAGTCAATTAAATTCTTTATAATTTTTTTAACATTTAGCCATTTGTTATGAATAAAATGTAGCTCAAGGACATAGATATATATGTTGTTATTGTTGATTGCCTTCGAGTCTAGCACAACTCATAGTGACCCTATGACCAAAAGGCTCATTGAAGGCCCTCTACATCTATCGACATTTATCAAAGTTCATAGAGTTTTCAGAGGCTTGTTATTTAGGGAATTGATGCCATTTTTTCTTCCAATTGATCTTCATACTGTCATTAAAAAAATTTTAGATGATGCTAGAAACTTTGATTTAAATTTAAACAAATGAATTTAAATGAATTTTCTAGATAATAATCATGTATAGTTCTTTTATTATTACTATTGATTTTAATGAAAATTTATAGAGACTTTGGATTTCCACTTATTCATTGTTGCACTTTTCTCCCTGCCCACTCTTCTCCCTGACACCCAGTACACTCTTCTCTTTGAAAAGTAAAAGAAAAATTCTTCGTTTTACAATCCCTCCCCCCACCCCAGGTCCACTCCACTATGCAGCCTTTGTTCTGGACTCCTGTAATGACAATAATACCTAATCATATATCCCTTTTAAACAGTTTGCTCCCTCATCTGTTTCAATGCAGTATACATTGTTTATTCCATCTTTCTCAGTTTCTCCCCAAACCTAATTTCATCATGTTTAGTTCTCAAATAACTTTAATTAGTACATATAAAGTCTGCTGTTAGGGACCTCTCCAAAGTGCTGAAGAGCAATGGTGTCTCTCTGGAGACTAAGGTGCGTCTGATACAGGCCATGGTCTTCACAATCACTTGTTATGCATCAGAGAATTGGACAATGACCAAGGAGGATAGAAGGAGAATTGATGCCTTTGAGCTGTGGTGCTGGAGAAGAGTATTGAGAATACCATGGACTGCTAGGAAAACAAACAGATTTGTCCTGGAAAGGGTTAAACCGGGTGGCTCCTTGGAGCCAAGGACTCTGAGGCTCCTTCTAACATACTTTGGACATGTTGTGAGGAGAGACCGGTCCTTGGAGAAGGACATCATGCTTGGGAGGGTGGAGGGACAGCGCAGGAGGGGAAGGCCCTCTATGAGATCGATTGATTCAGTGACTGGGATAATCAGGATGGTAGTGTCAGAGACAGTGTGATTGGCACAGGACAGAGCAGAGTTTAGGGCTGTTGTACATAGGGTCGCTATGAGTCGCAAGCGACTCGAAGGCACATAACAACAACAAGTGCATATAACCTAGCTTAGTCATCCATTTGGTCTTTTTATTTCCTCCTCTGTGTCTATAAGGACCTTTTGCTTTCTTGATGAATAATATCTTTAGTGTCATCACGGAACTCATTTGGCCTTGAAGCATTAGCATTCAGTACCTTAAATCTATAGGAATTAGGTGGGTTTTAAATTCAGGTAGAATACACTAGGATCAAATTTTGGTTCTTGAGGAGTTGTTTTCATTTTCTTCAGCTTCAATTTTAACTTGTATGTGAATAGTTGATGGTCTATTCCATAAAACCTAGTTTGGTTTTCACAGTTCATATTAATTTCTCCAACAATTCTTCCACACATATAGTCAGCCAGAAAATTGCACTAGACTTTCTAGAAGCCAAACAAATGGAAGAAATTTTAAAAGATTTGAACAGATTTCAATAATCAGCTCGATAGAAAGAAACAACATATTATAATTAAATGTGCCAAGAGCTAATGTCAAAAAATTTTCAATAAGATGGACTGACACAATGAGTATAAACATGATCTTAAGAAGAGTACATATTTGTGATGATGGTGCAGAAACAGTCGGTTGCCTTTTGTTGCTTAAGATTCTATGAATCAGTGCTTAATTGGCAGTAATTAAAAATAACATTATAGATAAGATCATTAAGTGTGAAAGTTGCCACAATAGTACCTAAAATCAATAACGAACTTGAGCATGGCAGAGAGCATAATTATGGCATAGGATGGGACCAGTCAAGGGGAGGGACCAACAAAGAATCAATTGGCTGCTTCTGTAATGGGGAAGTATTTATTATTCATTCTTTTGGGTAAAATGATTGTCAGATATTATCCTAAATATGACCATCCAAATTAAGACAGACTAAGAAAGACTGACCATCCACTTCTGAAATCAATATCAGGCCTTTGAAAATCCTGTACAAATAGAGCACTCCTAGACTAGATTAGCAGATATGGCAACAGAAGCTGAACCCTAAGTCTAACGTGTGACTCTAATGCACGGCCCTAAGGCCTGTTCTAAATTGTTGTTGGTCAAACATTCTTCTAGGTTGTAGAGCCCTGGTGTGTCCACTTGCCATATAGAGGTAACTTGTTGTTGCTGTGAAGCTGAGCACTGTGACACTGATGTGTCAAAAGTGATAATAGTTATCCATGGGGGACAGCGATTGGTGGCACTCCCTGGTTAAAACAAGCTTGGAAGCAGGAGTAGCATCCACTGCCAAAAATAGCTTGCCTCTGGGAACCCTATGAACCTAAAGAAAGGATGGAAGTCACACATGCAAGTGTTGAGGACTTTAGTTCATAGGGTCACTATGAGTCGCCTACTGAGTCACCTACAAAGGCACTCAACAACAAACAACAACATGATTAGCATCACAGCACACACACCCACCTGTCCCTATCCGTCTACTTCTCATAGTCATTCTACAATAATGGTTTTATACAGTATTTGTTCTTGTGAGAAGGAGTTAGTACACTTATCACAACGCTTTCCAGTCCCACACAAGTTAGGAAGTAATTTATAAAATCATTGCTCCTGCATGCTGCATAGTATTCCATTGTGTGAATGTACCATCACTTTTCAAGCCATTTATTTGTGTTTGGATATCTGGGCCGTTTCTATGTTCTTGTGATGATGAATAATGTCATTTGGCATTCCTTAAGCTAAGGAAACTAAAAAACAAATTCAGGCTTTGTGTTGTAATACTTAAGGATGCTTTGGGCAGAATATTGAAAGCAGGGAGCATAAAAAAAGATGGAAGGAGTAAGAAAAGTAACTAAACCAAACATAATTGACTGATTAAGATGAATTTAATGAAACAACATATGCTCAAGAGGCAATTATGAAAGAGGAAGTTCAAGCTAGTCTGAAGGAATTGGCAAGAAACAAAACTTCAGAAATGTGAGGGATACCAAATAACATATATCAACAAGTAGTTGCCTCTCTGGATTTGATCATCAGATTGTACCAAGAACTTTTCAGGACAACTACCTGGCCAACTGATTGGAAGAGATCCATGTTTATTCCCATTCCATTAAAAGGTGATCTGATAGAGTGTGGAAATTCTCAATCTCACTAATGTCACATACAAAAAAAAATTACTGAAGATAATTTAAAAATGATTGGAACAGTAAATTGACAGAGAACTAACAGAAATACAATCTGGGGTTAGAAGAGGCCATAGAACAATGGACCTTATCACCATTATCCAGATTTGCTCTGGTTACACCTTATCATAGTTTTTCCACAGCAATGCCAAAATCTCTTCACCACCATCACTAGGATTCACCACCAGGGTCTTACTGTCAAAGGGCTCTTGCTCCAGTCTCCTCAAGCCTTGTCTCTCAGTGTGGGAAACACTGTCTCTTTAGTCCTTTAGCTATTGATGATTTGCAAGACCATGCATCTATCTAGCATTAAGACAGGTGGAGACCAGAGGTGGCTAAAGTAATGGCTAAAAAAGCCAACTTTAGGCTAACAGAACAATAATATTATTAATATTAATGGAACATCACCTAATATCATTGTCATTAACAATATATTGAAGTAATTTTACAAAATTCCCCTTATTTCTAATGCCATCATCTGAATTTCTAAAAGACGTAATCCAGACTCTCAAATAAAAAAGTGGTGGAAATAGCTCCAAATCTCCATCCACCAATCAATTTCCTCAACAACATCCACAAAATTTTATCATTACCATTAAAACATGCCCATCCCCTTCACCTTCCCTTCTCTCCCCCTCCCCGCCCCC
>NW_006400132.1:1507528-1516773 GCF_000299155.1 Elephantulus edwardii
CAAAGTCATATTTTGGTTGCCTTGGATTTGGTTTAATTTTCCTCAGCCTCAGCTTCCATTTGCATATGAGTAGTTGGTGGTCTGTTCCACAGTCAGCTCCTGGCCTAGTTTTCACAGCTGATATTGAGCTTCTCCAGTGGTTCTTTCTACAGATGTAATCGATTTGATTCCAATCATACTATCAGGTGAAATCCAGGTATATAACCTGCATTTATTTCTCTTAAAAAATGTATTTGTAATGAATAAGTCATTGATTGTGCAAAATTTAATGATAGTATTAATAATTTAAAGTATTAATTGTAATTCCTGTTATATCCTTAAAAGAAAATATATTTTTGAAAGATCTAGAAATTAAAAAAGGAATTAGTTAAAAAAATTCAAAAAAACAGAAAATGTGCAGTCTTGAAGAAAACTAAAAGAATATATATATATATATACCAATGTAAGACTTAATAGGGAAAAAATATGACAGTCCTACCAAATGCAGTCTATATGTTTAATACAATCCCAACACATATACCAAATTCATTTTAAAGGAGATCAAAAGTGAAAGTGTCACTTTTATTTGGAGAAGAGTGAGACATCGAATAAATGAAGCACTTCAGAAAAACAAAAATGAAGAGAAAGGAATAGCACTTGCTGGTCTCAAAACCTATTATTACACAGTGGTAGTAACTAAAACAGCATGGTACTGGTACAATGACAGACCCATTGACGAATGTAGCAGAATCAAGAATCCAAAAATGGACCCATCTATCTGTAGTCAACTGATATTCAACAAAGAAATAAAACTTATCAAATGAGTAATAACAACCTCTTCAACAAATGATGCTGGCAAAACTGGACGTCCACTTGCCGAAAGCTGAAACAGGATCCACATCTCCTACCATACACAAAAATCAATTCAAGGTAGAGCAGTGACCTGGGAGTAAAACCCAAAACCATAAAGTTCATAAGAGTCAAACAAGAACCAAGCTTAGAAGACCTTGTCTATAATATAAAGAGTCTGAGAAATACAACCAGGAATGCACAATCTGGAGAGGATAAAATTGATAAAGGGACTTTCTAGAAAGATTAAATGCCAATGCTCATCAAAAACTTTTTCAAAGAGGGTGAAAAGATAACCTCCCAAATGGGAAAAAGTAGTTGGTAATGCCATCTCAGCAATGGTCTCAAAACAGAATTTAGCTGGGCCTCCAGATGAATAAGACTGATAACCAATTTAAAAATGGACAAAGGACATGGAAAGACTTGAAACAGAAGAAAACATTTGAAACCATGGGCCTTGGGGATTTCAGCATAGCTTCTTACCACCACTAGGTCATCAGGTAGAACCACCAAAATAATAACAACAAGAAATAGAGGATTAGAGCAATCTGACAAATATGTGTAGAGCTCTCTTCCCAACAACACAAACTACATTCTTCCAGAGAACACTTAGATGATTTTAAAGAAGAAACTATGACTTAGGTCACAAAAACAAGACACTATAAATTTGCAAAAAATCCTAACATATGCATACTCTGTAAATCCAAGGGAACTAACCAAGAACCCAACAATAGAAAGGAAAGTGAAAATATTACATATATGTTGAAATAGAATTAACTAAATATTTTAATTACATATTTCTATTTTCATTCCTATAATTATGTGCATCAGATGACAGAACTTGATTAATAGTACTTACATAGACATATGCATGTGTTATTTGCATAGCAAAAGTTAGGAGCTGGTAAACTTTTCCCAACTCTTTCCCATCTCATTTATAAACTGAGTACATCTAAATGGCATTTATGTTTTTTGTTCTCCATTATACTCATTTCAGTTTAATTCAAAAAGACATGAAGGAGTTTTCTTCACAGTAGCTTTAGTGAGAGAGTACTGTGCCTTTTATCTTTTTCCCCCGTAAGATAAATGGAGCAGGTGTAGAAAAATTAATGAAGCAACTGCCAAATTGCAGGGGTCATTGGTGTGTTGAAAGCTATAAATTAGCCAGGTCTTGTGGGAAATTACCCTCAACCTTTACGGAGATCAAGTTCAAGACAAGAGAAAAAGTTATTTGAAGGTAGAAAAGGGCTGGTTTATTTTCACTGTTGATGTAGTTCTAAACAATAAATACATATGGAGGCCTTTAAAATTTTCACTGTACAGTCAAATCTATCAATATAGAGATGGATAAAAATAATTTATTTCATAGAAGAATATAAAGTGTATGTTTTTTTTAAAATTCTATCCTGGTTGACAGGAACAGAGTGAAAATATTAGAAATGTACTATAAACCAGTGTTTGCAATGATATTGCAAGCACTTTACAATGTTTGAAAACTTATCTGTTGAACTCACGTGTTTTTCAGGGACTTATTACAGTATGAAACTACATTATGAACTCTTGTGGCTTTGCAGATAGAATTGTGAAGCCAACCAAAAGGTGTGAAGTCAAATTTACCAGCTATTCCAAGGCAGAATGATGGGCTTTCTCCTTTTTTGGAATTAACAGCCTCTGAAAATACCCTGGAATTTCAGCTGTAAGACTAGTCTGCCTCCACATCAATGAAGAATGACAATATTATAAAACTCAGAATTTATACAATTTAAATATAAATGAGTCCCTACACCAAAAGAGACACTTCTCTGTCAGTTAAAATGTACAGTAGCTCCTCAGAAGAAAGATGAGCAACTTTCTCCAAGTTGAATAAAGACTTCCAAAGACCCTCTGCTGTGTTAGTTGTAAATCCATTCTGGCTTCATGTCAATGAGATTATCTGAGTTTAAATTGTTAAGTAAAACAAAAACTAATAGTGCTTAAATTTAAATACTCATTTTGATAATAAGATAATAATGTCTAAAACTGAGATTCTATCAAAATATTTTTAAATATATGTTTAATATTTACTAGTATAAATTTGTTTCAAAAATAAGTAAATCTAGATGCAAAGGGGGAAAAGTATTTGCAGAGCATGCATACATACCAACTACTTCAATTCATATAAACATCTTTCCCTTAAAAATAGTAAAGATGTAAAAATTTATAAACCTCTGTAAAATGACTGTAAAGTAATAAAACTTCACAAATGAGGTTAAAATTGAACCACATGATTTTGTCTTTAAGGAAAAATTATTAAAAATTATATAAACTTAATCTATGCCTTTGTTTAGATTACAGATGTGTAGGGTCACAAAAGATATTTTTCTTTTGTAATAATGTCTTTGCAGGCCCTTCTAATTTTCTTTTTCTATAATACTATTTCCTATCTTTTTTATTTTAGATATTATAATTATTATTAATTTCAATGAAACTATTTCCTTTCTATCAGACAATCATTTTTTGATTGATAAAGAATGTGTAGAATGTATTTGCACATTAATATATAGAAAATAGGGTGCACATGAGAAGTCTTGTTCTATAGTGGGTGGAATATACATTTGACAGTTGCTCTCTGAGAAGAAGATTTTATGGTCTTCTTCTATAAAGATTTACAACCTTAACGACCTCGCAGAACAATGCTGCATTGTTATACATGATCAATTTGATAACAATACTAACATCAGGTAATATAGCTATGATATTTTGCATATAATGGTTCAATACATTTAGTTGTTCAATCTGTTACTTGGTGTATTTTCATCAAATTATACGGCTTTCTTCCACAAAGATGATACATACTATCTCCAACAATGAATTACAGCAAGTTACATTAAAATAACTATCTCTTAAATATAACCATGGATTAAGACAAGCTATTGTTTTTGCTGCACAAGGTCAAGGACTGCAGCCTTCATTACGGATTGAAACTTAATTTCAAGAAAAGAAAAATTCTCACCACTGGCCTGATTGGCAGCATCATGATAGATGGTGAAGTGATTGAGATTGTTATCAGTTTTAGTTTGCTTGCTTCACAATCAACACTCTTGGTTCCAGCAGCCAAGAAATTAAAAGGCAATTGTTATTGGGGAATTCTGCTGTCAGACACATCTCCAAAGTACTGAAAAGAATCTAAGTCAGTCTGGAGACTAAGGTGTGTCCGAAACAGGCCATGGTCTTTGCAATTACTTGCTATGCATCAGAGAGCTGGATAATGACTAGAGATAACCAAAGGATTATTGATGTCTTTTAGCTGTGGTGCTAGAGAAGAGTATTGAATGTATCATAGACTGCTGAGAGAACAAATCGGTTCATACTCAAGAGGGTGAAACCAGGCTTCTCCTTGGAGGCAAGGATTCTGAAACTTTGTCTAACGTATTTCTGGCATGTTGAAAGGAGGGACCAGTCCTTGGAGAGGGACATCATCCTTGAGAGGGTGGAGAGACAGCACAAGAGAACCAGACCCTTGATGAGATGGATTGATTCAGTGATTGGGCTAATGGTGGTAGGTATGTTAGAGGCAATAGATTGGCACAGGATAGAGCAGGGTTTAGGGCTGTTGTGCTTGGGATCACTTTGAATCACAGGCAACTCAATGACACATAACAATGACAACATTATCTTTCACACATAAAAAAGGTAGTTTGATAAATACCAGGATATATATTTTCATAATTACGCTATATTCTTACAGGCTAGCTCCTAGAAGAAGGCCTATAGTAATTTCTTCACAAACCACATTTTGGACTTTTTCTTAAAAAAAAACAAAACCCAAAACCAACCTAATAATAAGTTTAAATTATTACTAACAAAAATTGAGGAGAAAAAAAAATGAAATCGATGTTAGAAGATACTCTAAAAATTGCACTGAAGCTTCAAAAGAGCCAAAACAAAGAAAGAATGTTGAAGTAAAAGAGCTCAACAGAAGATTTCTAAGGGCAGCATAGGAGGAAAAACCAAAGCATTATAATGGAATGTAATGGAGAGCAGGAATTGGAGAATAAAAAAGGAAGAACTCACTCTACATTTCTCAAGATGAGAGAACTGAAAAATAAATTTAAGTCTCATGTTGCAATATTAAAAGATGCTATGGACAAAATATTGAGTGATCCAGAGAACATCAAAAGAAAATGGAGGGAATACACAGACTCACCAGAAAGAACTGATGGACATTAAAAATTTCAGGAATTATTATATGAACAGGATCCAGTGAAGGAGGAAGTGGAAGCTGTATTGAAGACATTAACAGAAAATAAGGTGCCAAGAATTCATGGGAAATATCAATTGACTTGTTTCAACAGATATGAAAGGATGGCTCAACATAAAAAACAATCAATGTAATTCATCACACTAACAAAACTAAGAACAAAAACCACATAATCCTATCAAGTGATGCAGAAAAGGCCTTAAAAAAAATCCAATACCCTTTCCTAATTAAAACACTCAACAAAATAGAAATAGAGGAGAATTTCCTCAACTGAGTAAAAAGCATATATGCAAAACCAAGAGTCAATATTATTCTAGAATGAGATTAAATGTGTTCCCTCTGAGAAAAGGAACTAGGAAAGGATGCCCACTATCACCTCTCCTATTCAATAATGTATTGGAAGGCTTGGTGATAACAATAAGACAAGAGAAAGAAATAAGAGGTATCCTTAATTGACAAAGAGAAGGTAAAATTATCTCTATATGCAGATGATATGATAGTACACTTAGAAAATCCTAAAGACTCAGTGAGAAAACTACTGCGGATAGTTAAACAATTTAGCAAAGTGGCAGGACATCAGATCAGCATAAAAAAATCAGTTTGATTTCTCTACAAGGACAAAGAGAATATAGAATTGGAGGTAAGAAAAACAATACCCTTCATAATAGCTAATCACAAGATTAAATACTTGGAAGTGAATCTAAGTAGAAACACAAAAGACATAGTAAAAAAAAACTTACAAAACTTTACTACCATAAACAAAACAGACTTGGAGAAATTAAAGAATATACCATGCTCTTGGATAAGATACTACCCTGATTGCTGAAACTGAGGAGGACCTGAAGTGTTTGCTGCAGAAGGTCAAGAACTGCATGCAGCCTCCTATATGGAATGAAGCTCAACATCAAGAAAACAAAGATTCTCACCACTGGGTCAATTGGCAGCATCAGGATGGATTGTGAAGAGATTGAGATTGTTCACAGCTTTAGTTTGCTTGGTTCCACAGTCAACACTCTTGGTAACAGCAACCAGGAAATCAAGAGATGAATTGCATTTGGAAAGTCAGCTCTGAGGGACCTCTCAAGAGTACTGAAGAGCAACAACATCAGGCTGGAGGATAAGGTGCTCCTGCACCAGGCTATAGTCTTCACAATCACATGCTATATGCATCAGAGAGTTGGACAGTGAATAGGGATTCTGTGACTGGAGTGGTGGGAATGAATGTGTTTCAGATGGCTAGGTTGACACGGGGCAGAATAGCATTTAGAGCTCTTGTACATTGAGCTCATATGTCACTATAAGTCGCAAGTGACTCGATGACACATAACAACAACAACAACCCCAATTTTGAAAATGACAATTCTACCAATGGCAATAGAAAAGTTCAGTGCAATTTCAATACAAATAACAAGTCCATTTTTCAATGAGATGAAACAGGCAATTTTGCATGGGAAGAGACCCTGAATAAACAAAGCATTCCTGAAAAATAGATATAAGGAAAAAGATACCTCATTCTCTCATGTCAAATGCTACTACACAGCCATCATGGTCAAGACAGCATGGTACTGGTACAGTGAAAACACATAGATCATTGAAATAGAATTAAAAACCCAGAAATCAGCTTATCTACGTATGGTCAACTGCTTTTTCACAAGGAGATGAAATCAGTTAAGAGGTGGGGGGACTCTTTAACAAATGGTATTGGCAAAATAGGAAAATTATCTGGAGGAAACTCAAGCAAGACCCATACCTCACACCATAAACAAAAACTAACTCAGGATGGATCAAGTACCTAGGAATAAAACCAAGGATGATAAACTTCACTAAAAAAAAGTAAAAGCTTGGAAAAACTCTAGAAGCCTTAATCCACAACATGAACAGTCTCCCAGGTATCCTGAAAACCTACAACCAGGAGAGAATAAAACGGATGAATGGGATCTTTTAAGAATCAATTCCCCATGCACATCCAGAAACTTTTCCAAAAGGGTAGAGAGGAAAACCACAATTGGGAAAAAAAAATTGACAATGACATATCTGATAAAGAGACATATCTAGAACTTACAGAATACTCCAGCACCTCGACAAAATAAAGGTAAACAACCCTACCACAAAATGGTCCCAGGATATGAGCAAACACTTCACCAAAGAAGGTATTCAGATGGCAAACAAATACATTGAAGAAATGTTCAAAATTGCTAGCTCTAAAAGACATTCAAATCAATACAACTATGAGATATCTCAACCCAGTAACAATAGCAAAGTTCAACAGAGCGGCAAACAACAAATGCTGGCTAGGGTGTGGAGAAATTGGAACCCGTATTCACTGTGGTGAAAGTATAAAATGGTGCAAACATTCTGGAAGGCAGTATGATGCTTTCTCAAGGGGTTGGAAAAAGAAATACCATTTGATCCAGCAATTACACTACAGGTAATATACCTTAAAAAAACCAAAGCGGCTACCAAAACAGATGTACATACATCTTGTTTATTGCTGCATGTTCACACCAGCATACAGATGCAGGCAACCCAAGTGTCCATCAACAGATGAATAGCTAGAGAAGCTGTGGTATATTCACATAATGGAATACTACACAACACTGACAAACAAGGAACTCCTAAAATATTATAGAAAATTAGTGACCCTGAAGAATATTAGGCTGAGTGAAATATCTCAGTCACAAAAGGACAAATACCGCATAATGTCACTGTTATAAAACAAGACTGACATGGGAGTTGGGAGAAAATAAATAAAAGAGGGATAAATCATGAACACGGCACTGAAACATATGAGGGAAAGAACTGTCTAAAATAAATATATGATTGAATATTATTTACATGGCAATAGTCCAGAATGAGAGGTACATAGCAAAGTAGAATGGGAGGGAGAAAATTTTGCAATAATGGAAAATCTTTTTAAAGAGAAAAGCAAACCGGGGCAAGGGATAGAAAGGAGAATGTGCAATAATGAATGAATGAAAATCCTAGTTTTCTGTAAATTTTCACTTAAAATATCAATTAAAAAACTTAAAAAACAAACATACAAACAAAACTAAGCAAAAACCTAAACCCCACATATTTAGCCTGGAATGTGCTCACTACTCTATGTCAGAACTTTGGAAGACAGCTGTTTGGCCAAGGGATTGGAAGAGGTCCATACTTGTTCCCATTCCCAAGAAATGTGATTGAACTAAATGTAGAAACTATTGAACAATATCACTAATATCACATGCAAGTAAAATACTCCTGAAGATCATTCAAAAACAGCTAGACCAGTACACAGATAGGGAGCTTCCAGAAGTTCAAGCAGAATTGAGAAGACACTGTAGCACCATGGATATAATTGCTGTCATCAGATGGATCCTAGCTGAAAGTAAAGGATACCAGAAGATTTCTATTTGTGCTTTACTGACTATGCAAAGGCATTTGACTGTGTAGATCATAAGAAGTTGTTGCTGACACTGCCCTGGAAAAATCTGCAGTTAGGAACCTCTCAAAATTATTGAGGAGTAATGATATCACTCTGATGACTTAAATGCACCTTATTCAGGCCATAATCTTTTCAAACATTTACTATTCATCTGAAAGCTGGGAAATGAATAAGGATGAGACAAGAAGATATGAAGCCTTTGATTCCTGGTTTTGGAGAAGAGCACTGAACATCCCATGGACAAAAGAACAAACGTGTTGGAGAGGGTAGGACCAGAGAGTTCTTTGGAGGCAAGAATAATGAGACTTTGCCACCCATACTTTGGCTATATTCTCAAAAAGGAGCAATTACTTGGAAAGTTAGATGATGCTGGGAAGGGTGGAGGGTCAGTGAAGGAGAGAAAGGCCCCAACTAGGTGGATTAAAATGGGGACAGTTGCTCTATGGGTCCAAAAGTGTGAGGATGGCGCATAATAAAACAGGGTTCAGATCTTTTGTTCATAGGGTTGTTATGAGTAGACTCAATAGCAACTAATAACAACAAACAATAACAAGTTTCATTTTTGCAGTGTTTATACTCTTTTTTTAGTAATAAAATTCCAATTTAATAATGTAATTATACATCTTTCCATAATCCAACCAGATGCTTTCCTAAAAAATTTATTTTAATGCTATCCCAAATTTTCTCACTGGTTTTTGCAATTTCTACTTTATGTATATATAAATATAGATATAGATGATATAGATATAG
>NW_006400132.1:1516873-1521548 GCF_000299155.1 Elephantulus edwardii
TCAGTAAAAAGGAGCTCAACTCCAACCATGACGGGGCCGATGAGACCTCAGAAAAAGAACAGCAGGAAGCAATTGAACATATTGATGAAGTACAAAATGAAATAGACTTAATGAGCAAGCCAGTGAGGAGATTTTGAAAGTAGAACAGAAATAAAACAAATTCTGCCAACCGTTCTTTCAGAAGAGGTCAGAGTTGATCGCCAAAATCCCAGATTTTTGGGTAACAACATTTGTCAACCATCCACAAGTGTCTGCATTACTTGGGGAGGAAGATGAAGAGGCACTACATTATTTGACCAGAGTTGAAGTGACAGAATTTGAAGATATTAAATCAGATTACAGAATAGATTTTTATTTCGATGAACATCCTTACTCCAAAAATAAAATTCTCTTCAAAGGGTTTCGTTTGAATGAGAGTGGTGATCCATCCTCAAAATCAACTGAAATAAAAAGGAAATCTGGAATGGACTTGAAGTCAAACGCAGAATAAAGTCCGCAGGAAGAGACAGCATGAAGAACCAGAGAGCTTCTTGACTTGGTTCACTGACCATTCTGATGCTGGTACAGATGAATTAGGAGAGGTCATAAAAGATGATATTTGGCCATATCCATTACAGTACTATTTGGTTCCAGATATGGATGATGAAGAAGTAGAAGGAGAAGAAGATGATGATGATGAAGAAGAAGAAGGTTTGGAAGATATTGATGAAGAAGGGGATGAAGATGAAGGGGAGGAAGATGAAGATGATGATGAGGGAGAAGGAGAGGAAGATGAAGAAGATGACTAAGAACACTGATGAATTCCAACCTTTTTTCATTTTCTTCAGTTCCTGGAAGCAAGTTGTAGTCTTTTGTTATTTTGTTTTGTTTATTTTTTCCTCCCCTCTCTTCTTGTGCTCAGTCACCCCGTTCATGAGATCTCTTTTCTCTCCTTTACACCATGGTTCTCAACTTTAATTTTGGGGAAAATACCTTGAACAGAATACAGTGGGGAAAAAATCTCTACCCCTTTCTGTTCCAAATTTTTTATCCCTTCCCGTCTAAACAGAAATATGGAATCAATACACCACCACCATACTCTATGGGGAAAAAAAGAAAATCCTTCTGCTCCTTTCACTCTGCTGGAAGCTGGAGGGTCCTAGGCCCCTGTGTAGTAGTGCATAGACAGAATTCTAGCTTTTTCTTCTCTCTTTATATTGGGCTCAGAGATTACACTGTGTCTCTATGTGAATATGGACAGTTATCATTTACCAACATGTATCTGTCTACTTTCTCTTGTTTAAAAAAAGAAGAAAAAAATTTAAAAAAAAAATGGGGTTATAGAAGGTCAGCAAATGGTGGGTTTGAGATGTTTGGGTGGGTTAAGTGGGCTTTTTGGACAACATGGCTTCTCATTTGGCATGTTTAACTGTGATGTTTAACGGACATCCTTGCAGCTTAAGATGACACTTTTAAAATAAAATTCTCTCCTAATGCCACTCAATGGGAGAATCAGCAGAACCTGTAGGATTTTATTTGGAATTGACATTCTCTGTTGTAATTTTGTTCCTGTTTACTTTTAAATTTTCTTTTTGTTTCACTGGAAAGAAAAGATGATGCTCAGTTTTAAACGTTAAACGTGTACAAGTTGCTTTGTTACAATAAAACTAAATGTGTACACGAAAAAAAAAACATAAGCAGATTTTGTCTACCTAATTTGTCCTAAGTCTATAAACTAATCAAAGAGTTACTACAACTAAAAATATTTAATAAAAAAGAAGGTCCTCTGAAAAATAGATTTTAAATATGTATACAAATGTATATCTCAATCTCTCCCCAGAAAAAGATGACCGTGTTAAAATAGTGACATCATATACTCCCAGAAAAATAACCGAAACACTCTAAAGGAAGCTTAACAGACATCTATTTACAAACTCCATCACGTGTCTCTTCTAACCTCTGTGGGTCCTTCCTGATAGACAGAAGGAAGTCTTTTCTCCATTTGTAATGTCTCAGGGTTCACCAAGGACTAAGTTAAGTGCCTTATTTCTGTCAATCAGTACATTAAATAATCATAGGCACTCCAAGAAACAGCAAAGGACGGCTTTTTTTAAAAGACTAAAATAAAGTGACAGAGTATATCTTAATGGAATTCTAAGGAGTAGATACATTAAACAAAGACTTTAAAATACACTTAAAGGATTAAAGAAATAATGGAAAAAGCAACTAACAAAAACCAGGACATTGACACAAGAACAAATTGAAAATGTTGAACAAGTTTTAAAAGTATAAAAAAGAAGCAAACATAACTAAAAGTGCTGAAAAGTACAATAAGTTGATGAAAGTCCTGCTGAAGTGGTTATTCCTGGGGTCAGAAGGAAAAATTCTTCTTTGTTTGGGAGAAACAGAAAAGAACTCACAAAAAAGTGAAGCTATGATAATGGATATGAAAAAATTGGAAGCAAAAGAGAAAAAAAAAGAAATTAAAAAAAATTAAAAGCATCTAAGGGACTGTAAAAAGAATAATATCCATGTGGGAACAACTATGTCTGACCATTATAGACTTCAGGAAGGGGAGCTGTTTCTGTTATCAGCATCAATTACACAAAACCACGTCACAGGAGTCATGATGTATCCCATAGTACTTCTTTCTGTTCATCTCAATACCAGTATTATTTTTTTGTTGTTGCTGTTTTTAGGTGCTTCCTACTAGAGTACAACTTACAGAGACCATATGAGCAAAAGATCTGAATCCTGTTCTATCCTGTGCCATCCTCACACTTCCCTACACACAAAAGCCCATGTAGCAGTTATCACATCAGTCCACATGGTTGAGGGTTGTCTTCTTCTCTGACTCTCCACCCTTCCTAGTATCATGTCCTTCTCTGAGAAACAGTCCCTTTTAGTAATATGCCCAAGGAATGTGAGGTGAAGCCTCCTTATTCTTGCCTTCAAAGAACACTCCAGCTGTACCACCACCAAGACATATCTGTTCTTATGGCTGTACATGTGATGTTCAATGCTCTTCTCCAACATCAGAGCTCAAAAGCTTAAGTTAATTTTCTGTCACCCTTATTCATTGTTCTGCTCTCAGATGCATAGCAAGTAATTGGAAAGCCTGAATCAGATGCATCTTAATACTCAAACTGATATAATTTCTTTTCAAAAATTTTGAGAGGTCTGTAACTGCAGATATTCCCAGTGCAATGCAACTCCTTATTTCCTGACTTCTGGTACCAAAGGTATTAATTTTGGATCGAAGCAAGATGAAGCTGTCGACAGTTTCAATCTCCTCTACAATCAAAATGATGATGCCTATTAGTCCAGTAGGAAAATCTGGTTTTTTGACAGTGAGATGCAATCTGTTCCAAAGGTAGCGTTCCTTAATTTTGTGCAAAGAATGTTTTAAATCTCATCACTTTCAGCAAGTAAAGTTTTGTCGTAGGCATATAAAAAACTTGAATAAAATATAGCCAAAACATTTCATATTAAACAAAAATATTTAAGAGGACAAAGCCAATAAACCAATATATTTCTAGTAGAAATAGACGTATTAGTGATCTTAGAGACCAGAAAGCAATAGAAACCATATTTAAAGTACGAACCAAGAATTCTGCATCTAGCACAATAAAGGTTAAATAAATAAAATAAAGGTGATATTAAAATGTCATTTTACAAAATAAGAAAAAAGTTAATGGAATTAAAAATAAAATTGATTCTATAACAAATTTTCAAGGGATTTTTTTTTCAACTTGGAGTGAAGACACTAGACAATTATAAACTGTATGAAGAAAAAATATTCCTGATAAAAATAATTGCACTGACAAACATAAAGGTCATTATTTATAATTATTTTTTATTTTTTTTAAATTTTAGTTTGAAAGAGCACTTAAAAATATACTTTGTAAAATATATTGTTGTTGTTATGTGCCACCGAGTCGCTTATGACTCATAGCGACCCTATATACAACAGCCCTAAACTCTGCTCTGTCCTGTGCCAATTGCACTGTCTCTGACACACCCATCCCCTTTACCCCAATCACTGATTCAATCCATCTCATAGGGGGCCTTCCCCTTCTGCGCTGTCCCTCCACACTACCAAGCATGATGTCCCTCTCCAAGGACCTGTCCATCCTTGCAACATGTTCAAATTATGTCAGATGGAGCTTTAGAATCCTTACCTCGAAGGAGCACCCCAGTTTGACCCTTTTCAGATGAGTCTGTTTTTCTAGGAGTCCATAGTACCTTCAATACTTTTCTTCAGCACCATAGCTCAAAGGCATCAATTCTCCTTCTATCCTCCTTAGTCATTGTCTAACTCTCTGATGCATAACAAGTGATTGCAAAGACCATGGTCTGTATCAGGTGCACCTTAGTCTCCAAAGAGACACCATTGCTCTTCAGTACTTTGGAGAGGTCCCTAACAGCAGACTTTCCCATGGAAATACATCTCTAATTTCCTGGCTGCTGGTGCTGAGAGTGTTGACTGTGGAGCCAAGCAAACTAAAGCTGTGTACAATCTCAATCTCTTCATCATCCATCCTGATGGTGCCAATTGGCCCAGTGGTGAGAATTTTTTTCTTCTTGACATTGAGCCTAAATCCATATTGGAGGCTGCAGTCCTTGACACTCTGCACCTGGCGCTTCAGGTCCTCTTCAGTTTCAGCAAGCAGGGTTGTGTCATCCGCATAACGCA
>NW_006400132.1:1523465-1527252 GCF_000299155.1 Elephantulus edwardii
ATAACAATTACCCATGGTGGAGAGTATTTGGTGGAGCTTCCCTATTAAAACAAGCAATATATGATTGATATTATGGTTATGACAAGAGTCCAGAATGAAGATTGTATGGTGGCGTGTACTCGGTGGGAGGGGGATCATTATATACCAATGAAAACATTTTACTTTTACTTTTCAAAGAGAAGAGTGAACTTGGGGGAGGGAGGAGTGGGTAGGGAGAAAACCACAATGATGAATGAATGGAAATAAAAAATCTGTGTAAATGCTCATTCAAAGTAATAAAATTTAAAAAAAGAAAAACCAAGCTTGGAAACAGGAGTGGTATCCACTTCCAAAATAGCTTGTCTCCAGAAACTCTATGAACATGGAGAAATGGTGGAAATTATAGAAGTGTTCAGGTCTTTCATTCATAGGGTGGCTATGAGTCATCTACAACTTGATGGCACTTAACAAAAACAACATATACGTGTGTGTGTGTGTGTATGTTTATGCATATACATGTATATATTCATACATGTATACATACACACACACAGATATGCATAATGTTGTTGATTGGTTGATTGCCTTCAACGACTCATAGTGACTCTATGAACTTGAAGGCACTTAACAACAATAACATCAACATAAAGACAGATCAGTTGACCCAGTGGACTGAATGCGATGCTAACAACCAAAGGTGGATGACTTTTAATCGGCGGCCCTCGGGCCTGTCTTTCATTGTTTTTGTTCAAACATTCCGTTAGGTTGTATAGCCCTGGTGTGTCCCCTTGCTGTACAGCGGTAACTTGTGGTTGCTGTGAGGCTGAATACTGTGACACTAATGTGTCAAATGTGTCAATGGTTGGTTACCCAATGCGGACAGTGTGGGGTGGAGCACCCCGATTAAAACAAGCTTGGGAGCAGGAGTGGCATCCACATCTGTAATAGCTTGCCTCTGGAAACCCTATGAACCTGGAGAGAGGATGAAAGACACACAAGCATTGAGGACTCTCCTTCATAGAGTCACTATGAGCCGCCTGTGACTCAATGGCACTTAACAATAACTCTCTATCTGTCTGTCTCTATCTCTATCTCTATATATCTATATATCTATATATCTGTATGGACAGGAGTGGCATCTACTTCCTAAAGAACATGCCTCCAGAAACTCTATGAACTTTGATAAACGTTTATCGTTATAGAAAGGCTGGCTACTGGCCTTTTGTACTTAGGGTCGCTATGAGTCTTGCTTGACTAGAAGACAATCAAAAACTTTGTAAATATTCAATAATGCATTTTATGTTCTAAAGATTAAGCTTTTCAGATTTTAATGTAGGGAATACCAGAGAAATGTCTATCTGTGCATCATTGATCATGCAAAGGTGTTTGACTGTGTGGACCATAAAACAAAGTGTGGCTGACTCTGAGAAGAATGGGAATCCAAGAAGATTGATCACGCTAAAGCAAAACCTATACTTGGACAAAGAGGCAGTCATCAGAACAGAGCAAGGAAACACTGCATCGTTCAAAATTGGGAAGGGGGTATGCTAGGGATGTGTCCTGTCTTCATACCTTTTCGACCTGTATGCAGAACAGATCATCCGGGAGGCTGGGCTCTATGTGGAGTAATGTGGCATCAGGATTGGTGGAAGATCTATCAACAATCTACATTATGCAGATGACACAACCCTGCTTGCTGGAACTGAGGAGGACTTGAAGCACTTGCTGCAGAGGGTCAAGGACTGCAGCCTCCAATATGGATTGAGACTCAATGTCAAGAAGACAAAGATTCTTACCACTGGACCAATTGGCACCATCACGATGGATGGTGAGGAGATTGAGATTGTTCACAGCTTTAGTTTGCTTGGCTCCACAGTCAACACTCTTAACACCAAAAAGTCCACAGACTTGAGATGGGAGTTAAAATAGTTCTAGGGTAGTGAGAAGGCAGCAGATTTGGATCCCTCAAAAGAAAGCTTATTTTTCTAAAGGTGAGGTTGTGTTTTTTGTTTTCTTCTTCTGATAGGTTAACTGAAAATTGATTCATTTTCAATATTTAAATGGTATCACTTTCATTATCTTAAATTTTTAAATACACATGCATCCAGTTTTAACCTTTCAATTCTCTTATCCTTTTCTATAATTTTGCATCAATATTGTATAATTTTAAATTATGGAGTTTGGCTAGCTAACATCTCTATGGCAGTCGCATTGTTCACATAAGGGAAGTTTTTGGGGTTGTGTTTGATGTGTGTTACTGCTCTTTCTCCACCAACAGTGGGTGTCCTTGAGGCTTTGGCAAAGGGTGGAGGTCTGCTCAAAGATGTCATTTTAATATCCCATTAGTGGAGATATTATTAATTTTTGAATAAATATTCCTTAAATGACACAGCAATCTTTTGTCTATTTACTGAATTGGACAACTTGGTGTTGCTGTAATGCTGTGCACTGTTCCACAGTCTTGTCAAATACCATAATGGTTACCCACTATGTACAATATTTGGATGAACTTCTAGAATGATTTATTCTGGGAAGCAAGAGTGGCATCCATTTTCTTAAATAGATGCCTCTGGAAACTCTATAAACTCTCTAAATTCTACAAACTCCCTTAATTCTATAAATGTACAGAAATTATGTTAGTTTATAGAAGAGAATTCAGGACTTTTGCAAAGCTTATTGTCAGTCATATTTGACTTGACGGCACTTAACCACTGCTAAATGAGACTAGTGCTGGTATACCTGGAGGATTACTCTTCCTCTCATACATCACTCTTTGGTAATGTGCTGTGTGTGAAGTAACCTGTGTTTGCTGTGATGCTGAACGTTGTGTCATTGGATATCAAATAACAAAATGATTTCCCAATGTGGACAGTGTTTGGTCGAGCTCCAAGTTGCAAAACAGGTTTGGAATCAAGAGTGACATCCACTTCCTAAACCACATGTCTCTGGAAACTCTATGAACTTGGAAAAATCATGATAGTTATGGAAACATATTTGTGTTTTTGTTCATAGAGTTTCTATGAGTTGTGCTCAATTCAACGTCAATTAACAACAACAGTAATCATTTAGGTATTCAAGGATATGTATATATGAAAAACTTTTGTAGAATAAGCTATTTTTTGGTCATTAACTACATTCTATTCTGCTTTAGATTATTTATTGACAAAGCAATGAAATACTATCATGTGAAATAAACTTATCAATGAAATAATATAATTCTACATATTCTAAATGTGTTCTCTGTGTGACATAATTACAAACATTATTAATATTATCATCTCTTTATTCTTCCATTCTTATTATTATTTCTTCAATTCTTATTTTTGCAATCATTTTGGAATCTTTAAATTATCTTTTTAATTATGAGTTGTTTAAATCTTATCATTATAATATTTTCAGAAGATATCATCATTATCTTGAATTCTTCCCTGTGCTTTGGCTTCTCTGCACTCCAGTGCCATTTTCAGAGTCTCTTCTAACATCCATTTTGATCTTTTCTTCCTCTTCTGTCTTTGCAATGACCGTTTGCACTATTCCTGGATGATACCCAAGATATCATCCCACAACTCAGCTGGCCTTCATTCATTAGTGTTCAAAGCCTCAAACCTGTTCCTAAGATAGTTCTGAAATTCAGGTGGGATAGACTCAAAGTAATATTTTGGTTGCCTTGGACTTGGTTTAATTTTCCTCAGCTTTAGCTTGAATTTACATATGAGTAGTTGGTGGTCTGTTCCACAATCAGCTCCTGGCCTAGTTTTCACAGCTGATATTGAGCTTCTCCAGCGGTTCTTTCCACATATGTAATCAT
>NW_006400132.1:1530012-1535721 GCF_000299155.1 Elephantulus edwardii
GGATAGAAGGAGAATTGATGCCTTTGAGCTGTGGTGCTGGAGAAGAGTCTTAAGAATACTATGGACTGCTAGGAAAACAAACAGATTTGTCCTGGAAAGGATTAAACCAGGTGGCTCCTTGGAGGCAAGGATTCTGAGGCTCAGTCTAACATACTTTGGACATGTTGTGAGGAGAGACTGGTCCTTAGAGAGGGACATCATTCTTGGGACGGTGGAGGGACGGTGCAGGAGAGGAAGGCTCTCTATGAGGTGGATTGATTCAGCGGCTGGTATAATTGGGATGGGAGTGTCATAGACAGTGCGATTGGCACAGGACAGAGCAGAGTTTAGGGCTGTTGTACATAGGGTCACTATGAGTCACAGGCGACTCAACAGCACATAACAACAACATCATCATCATTATAAAGTTTTCTTACAGATGACATAACCTTGCTTGTTGAATCTGAAGAGGGCATGTGGTGTTTGCTGTGGAAGAACAAGGACTATAATCTTCAGTATGAATTGAAGCTCAACATAAAGAATTGAAGCTCAACATAAATAAAGATCGATTCTCACCACTGGGCCATAAGCAGTGCCACGAGAGATGGAGAGGAGATTGAGATTGATAGCAATTACAACTTGCTCCGCTACACAATTAAAATAAAAACTAGTCAATTCACTTGTGGATAGGCTAACACATACTATTAATATATCCCTGCCTATTCATATGGCATAGTTAATGTTAATGACTAGAAAAACTATTTTGAAAAACAAATATTAAATACTACATATCTTTAATTTTTCAAAAACTCATTTGAAGGAACCTTTGGTCGTCCACTGGTATGGAGCTGTACTGTTATCCCAGAGGCACATTGTTCGAATCCAGCAGCTGCTGTGTGAGAGAAAGTGGAAATTCTCTTTCTCAGTGATTAAGCTGCTTCTGAAAATTTGCTGGATAATCAGCTAAGAATTAGTTCCTAGTTGACAGTACACACAATTAAAGGGTCACTTTGTATATGATATTAGATACAATTTATATACTAGCAACTCCTTAATTTTGTGAGTCTCATGGTTTTCTCTGCAAACATATTTACTCCACATAATGGTTAATATAAAGCTTCACATATGCAAAGATTAGGTCATATCCCTCTCCAGGAAATATAAACAAGCTTTTTTTTTTTTTTGCCTCTATCACCTGAGTCAAAGAAAAGGAAATAGAAGATTTCTACCAACTTTTACAGTTGAAGATACATCAAGCATGCAATTAAGATGTATTAATAATAATGGCTGACCGGAATGCAAAAGTTGGGAAGAGAGAAGAAGGATTAGTTGGAAAACATGGACTCAGAGACAGAAATGGAGCTGGAGATAGAATGATTGAATTTTGCGCAATGACTTATATGATGCAAACACAGTTTTTAAGAGAAATAAACGGAGGTTATACACATGGATATCGCCTGATGGTATGCATAGGAATCAGATTGATCACATCTGTGGAAGGAACCACTGGAGAAGCTCAGTATCAGCTGTGAAAACTAGGCCTGGAGCCGATTATGCAACAGACCACCAACTTGTCATATGCAAGTTCAAGCTGAAGCTGAGGAAAATTAGACCAAATGCACGGGAACCAAAATAAAAATTTGAGTCTATCCCACCTGAATTTGAGAACCATCTCAAGAACAGGTTTGAGATCTTGAACATGAATGAGTGAAGACCAGATGAGTTGTGGGAGGATATCAGGGGTATCATCCAAGAAGAATGCAAATGTTCACTGCAAAGAGAGAAGAGGAAGAAAAGACCAACATGGATGTCAGAAAAGACTCTGAAGATTGCATTGGAGCACAGAGAAGCCAAAGAAGAAGGCAGAATTCAAGATACTAAATAGCTGAACAGAAGATTTCAAAAGGCACTGCGGGATGACAAAGTAAAATATTACAATGAAATGTGCAAGGAGCTGGAGTCAGAAAATCAAAAGAGTCAAACTCGCTGAGCATTTCTTAAGCTCATGGAACTGAAGAACAAATTCAAACCTCAAGCTGCTATAATCAAGGATGCTTAAGGCAGAGTATTAAACAATCCAGGAAGTATCAAAAGAAGATGAAAAGAATATACTGAGTATCGAAAGGAAATGGCAGATAGAAGAATTTCATGAAACAACATATGAGCAAGAGCCTATGGTGATGAAGGAAATTCAAGCTTCTGTGAAGGAAATAGCAAACAAATAAGGCCCCAGGAATAGATAGTATACCAATTGACATATTTCAGCTAACAAATGTTGCCCTGGACGTGCTCACCAAGTTGTGTCAAGAAATCTGGAGAATAACTGCTTGACCAACTGACTGGAAGAGCTCTATATTTGTTCCCATTCCAAAGAAAGATGACCCAATAGAGTGTGGAAACTATAGAACAGTATCGTTGATTTCACATGCAAGCAAGAATCTGCTGAAGATTATCCAAAAACGACTGGAACAACACATTAGTATTGTCAGAAGTCCAGGTTGGGTTTAGAAGGTATTGTGGTACTAGGGATAGTGTAGCTAATGTTAGATGGATCTTAACTGAAAGCAGGGAGTACCAGAGGAATGTCTATCTGTGCTTCTTTGATTAGGCAAAGGCATTTGACTGTGTGGACCATAACAAATTGTGACTGACTCTGAGAAGAATGGGAATCTCAGAACACTTGATCGTTCTAATGTGAAACTTATGCTTGAACCAAGAAGCAGTCATCAGAACAGAGCAAGAAAACACTGCATGGTTCAAAATTGGGAAGGACATATGCTAGGGATGTGTCCTGTCTCCATGCCTTTTCAACCTGTATGCAGAACAGATTATCCAGGAGGCCAGGCTCTATGAGGAGAAATGTGGCATCAGGATTGGTGGAAGATCTATCAACAATCTGCGTTATGCTGATAGCACAACCCTGCTTGCTGAAACTGAGGAGGACCTGAAGCGCTTGCTGCAGAGGATCAGGGACTGCAGCCTTCAATATGGATTGAGGCTCAATGTCAAGAAGACAAAGATTCTCATCACTGCACCAATTGGCAGCATCAGGATGGATGGGGAAGCGATTGAGATTGTTGACAGCTTTAATTTGCTTGGCTCCACAGTCAACACTCTTGGCACCAGCAGCTAGGAAATTAAAAGATGTATTGCAATGGGAAATTCTGCTGTTAAGGACCTCTCTAAAGTACTGAAGTGCAACGGTGTGTCTCTGGAGACTAAGGTGCTTCTGGTACAGGCCATGGTCTTTGCAATCACTTGTTATGCATCAGATAGCTGGACAATGACCAGGGAGGATAGAAGAAGAATTGATGCTTTTGTGCTTTGGTGTTGGAGAAGAGTCCTGAGGGTACCATGGACTGGTAAGAAAACAAACTGGTTCATCCTGGAGAGGGTTAAACCAGGCTGCTCCTTGGAGGCAAGGATTCTGAGACTTTGTCTGACATACTTTGGTCACGTTGTAAGGAGGGACTGGTCCTTAGAGGAAATCATGCTTGCGAGGGTGGAGGGCAGGGACAGGAGGAGAAGGCCCTCTGGCAGGGGGATTTATTCGGTGACTGGGGAAATCTGGATGAGTGTGTCGGAGCCAGAGATTGGCATAGGACAGAGCAGAGTTTACAGCTGTTGTACATAGGGTCTCCATGAATCGCAAGCAACTCGATGGCACATAACATCTCCTTAGAAAATTACACATTTACTCTAAAGGACTATACAAGCCATACTCAAATGGACAACACCTAACCACAACAAGGTAAACTAAAGGATTAAATAGCATAATTTCCCCTTTTAAGCACATGATTACATAATACTTCTCTCAAGAAATATATGGCCATGTCAGGGCAAGAGAATGTCGAAGTTATGTATAGTACTTTGATGTTTATACCACAGATGATGCTGTTGTTATAGATTGCCATCGAGTTGAGCACTACTCATAGAGACCCTATGAGCAAAATTCTTGATGCCTTTCTATAACTATTGTCATTTATCAGGGTTCATAGAATTTCCAGAGGCATGCTGTTTAGGAAGTGGATGCCACTCCTGCTTCTAAACCTGCCATAAACTGGGAGCTCCTCCAAACACTGTCCATCATGGTGACCATTATGACATATGACATCCAATGGCACAAGGTTCAGCATCATTGTAACCTCAGTAACCTCAATACAGCATATTGACAGAAGATTGTTGTACCACTTAGAAGAATTTTCCTCCAAAATATAGTAAAAACTGTTGACTCTAAACAAGAGGCTTAAATCTGATATCTGGTATCTCCTGACCACATGTGCAAAGTATGTGAGACAGAGCTTCAAAATTCTAGCCTCCAAGGAAAGCCATGGTTTCACCCTCTCCAAGACAGATCGATTTGTTTTCTTGGCAGTCTATGGTATCTTCAAGACTCTTGTTCAGCACTAAAACTCGAAGCATCTATTCTTCTACGGTCATCTATAGTCATTATCCATCTCCCTGAAGTATAACAAGTAATAGAAAAGACCATGGCCTAGATTAGGCGCACTTTTGTCTCTAGACTGGCATCATTACTTTTCAGCACTCACAGCAGATTTTCCCAGTGCTATTTGTCTTTTGATTTTCTGACTACTGGCATTAAGAGTGTTGATTGTGGAGCTGAGCAAACTGAGCTAAAATCCTCAATCTCTTCTCCATCTATCATGGTGCTTTCTGTTGGCCTAGAGTTGAGAATATTTGTCTTCTTGATGTTGAACTTCAATCTCTATTGAAGACTACAGTAGCATGCACTTCAGGTCTTTTTCAGTTTTAGCAAGCAAGGTTGTGTCCTCTGCATATCACCGGTTGTTGATGAGTCCTCCTTCAATCTTGATGCCATATTCCTACTCATAAATCCTTGCTTCATGAATGGTCTGTCCTGCAAATAGATTGAAAAAATATGGGGACAGGATGTATCCCTGACACACTCCTTTCCAGATTTTGAACCTGGCAGTGTTTCCTTGCTCTGTTCTGAGGACTGCTTCTTGGTCCAAGTGCAGGTTTCATATAAACATAATCAAGTGGTCTGGGATTCCCATTTTCTTCAATATTAGCTACAATTTGTTGTGATCCACAGTCAAATGCCTTTGCATAGTCAATGACACACAGATAGATATTTTTTTGGTACTGTTTTCTGCTAAGATCCATATGACATTGGCAATAATGTCTCTCTTGGCACGACCTTTTCTAAACCCAGCTTGTATTGCTGATATTTCTCTGTCAATGTACTGTTTTACTCTTTTCTGGATAATCTTCAGCAGGATTTTGCAAGTGTGTGATATTAGTGATATTGTTCGACAATTTCCACACTCTGCAGGGTAACCATTTTTTTGGGGGGGGGAATGGGAATAAATGTGGATAACTTCCAGTCAGTTGGCCATTTTGGGGAGAACATCCAGGGTCGCATCTGTTTGATGAAGTACATCAATTGGTATCCCATCAATTCCTGGGCTTCATTTTTCCCCCAAGTCCTTCAGTTGTTGTTGTCATTATGTGCCATCGAATCACTTGTGACTCATAGCAACCCTATATACAACAGCCCTAAACTCTGCTCTGTCCTGTGCCAATCGCACTGTCTCTGACACTCCCATCCTGATTATCCCAGTCACTGAATCAACCTACCTCATAGAGGACCTTCCCCTCCTGTACTGTCCCTCCACTCTCCCAAGCATGATGTCCTTCTCCAAGGACTGGTCTCTCCTTACAACATGTCCAAAGTATGTTAGGTGG
>NW_006400132.1:1537106-1542260 GCF_000299155.1 Elephantulus edwardii
TTCCATCTTCTTTTAATACTTCCTGGATCATTTAACATTCTGCCAAAAGCATCCTTGATTATAGCAACTCGAGGTTTGAATTTGTTTTTCAGTTCCTTGAGCTTAAGATATGCTGAGCGAGTTCGGCCCTTTTGATTTTCTGACTCCAACTCCTTGCACATTTCATTGTAAATTCAAGCTGAAGTTGAGGAAAATTAAACCAAATACAAGGCAACCAAAATGTTACTTTGAGTCTATCCCACCTGAATTTCAGAACCATCTCAGGAACAGGTTTGAGGCTTTGAACACTAATGAGCGAAGGCTAGATGAGTTGTGGGATGATATCTTGGGTATCATCCAGGAAGAGTGCAAGCCGTCATTGCAAAGACAAAAGAGGAAACGAAGACCAAAATGGATGTTAGAAGAGACTCTGAAAATTGCACTGGAGCACAGAGAAGCCAAAGCACAAGGAAGGATTCAAGATACTAAAGAGTTAATAGAAGATTTCAAAAGGCAGCACGGGATGACAAAGCAAAATATTACAATGAAATATGCAAGGAGTAAGTCCTTCATGGCAGCCTAAAATCCCTCCTTCATCACCATTGCCTCTTGCTCATATGTTGTTTCTTGAAATTCTTCTGTGTCAGCCAATTCTTTTTGGTACAATTACTCTGTAAACTCCTTCCATCTTCTTTTAATACTTCCTGAATCATTCAGTATTCTGCGTATAGCATCTTTAAGCACTGCAACTGATGGCTTGAATTTGTTCTTTAGTTTCTTCACCTTAAGAAATGCTGAACAAGTTCAGCCCTTTTGATTTTCCAACTCTAGCTCGTTGCATATTTCATTATAATATTTTGCCTTGTGGTCCCAAGGTTCCCTTTGAAATCTTCTATTCGTTTCCTTAACTTCTTGATTTTTCCCCTTTGCTTTGGTTTCTTGATGCTCTAGTGCAATATTCAAAGTCTCTTCTGGCATCCATTTTGATAATTTTCTTCTTCCTTCTTTTTAATGACTTATTGCACAAACAATATTCTTGATATCGTCCCAGAGCTTATCTGGCCTTCATTGATTAGTGTTCAAAGCCTCTAACTTATTTCTGAATCAGTCTTTAAATTCCCGGGGGATAGACTCACAGTCAAATTTTGATTCCTGTGGACTATTTAACCTTCTTTAGCTTTAATTTCAGCTTGAATATGAGCAGCTGATCTTCTTGTCAACAATCAGCTCCTGGTCTTGTTTTCACTGTTGATATTGAACTTCTACAGTGATTCCTTCCACAGATGTAATCAATCTGATTCCTGTGCTTCCAATAAAGTAAAATCTATTTGTATAGCCTGCTTTTGTTATTTTTTATAAAAGGTATTTGCTATGAATAAATCACTGATTGTACAGAATTCTATCATTCTATCCCCAGCTTCATTTTTGTCACCAAGTCCATATTTTCTGACTACTGATCCTTCTTTTTGATTCCCAACTTTTGCATTCCAGTCACTGTTATTTTTAATGCACCTTGGTTACATGTTTAATCAATTTCTCACAGTAACTGTTGATAGAAATCTTCTATTTCCTCCTCTTTGGCTCTGGTTTTAGGTGCATACATTTGAATGATAGTGATAATAACAGGTCTTCCTTGTACATGCATGGATATTTTCATTACTCACAATACTGTAATTCAAGATGAATCTAGAAATATCCTTTAAAACTATGAATGCCACCCTATTTTTCCTTACCTTTTTATCTCTAGCATTTTTCCTCATCTTTTCATCTCCTCTATAATTTGATAGAGGGATTAAAAATGCCCCATGCCAAACTACCTTATTTTGCTAATACCCAATATGTCAGTATTTATACATTCCATTTCTTTCTTTACAATGTCTAGTTTTTCCACATTTATACTTCTCACATTTGATGTACCAAGTATTAATTTCTTCTTACAACAGTTTCTCTTCCTTTGCATTTCCAAATTTGAGGGCTCCGCTTCAGTTGTCATATCTGTTAGTCTACTCCAAGTGTGCTCTATTGTACATAGTTTTCAAAGGCTAGTTATATTTTGAAAGTGGATGGTCAAACCTTCTTCCTAGTCTGTCTTAATTTGAATGCTTAGTATGAGAAAAATATCTGACAGACAAGTGTTTTTACCAAGCAGATGAAAGACACTTTCCATTCAGAAATAACCAATACATTCTCTGTCTTCACTCCCTTCCTGCCTCCCTGGAAGCACATGTGACTTGTCTCTTCCCTTTCCCTGCTACATCCCCATTCCTTGCACAGCAGCTACCTGATTAAACCTTCCTTAGCCGTCCCCTTATGGTCACAAGTCACTTCTGTGATGCCTTGGACCACATACCACTACTTGTCTCTCATACTTGTTATCTCTTGTTTAGGAGGATGTAAGTCCAAATTCCATATACCAACTTCAGTGAAAGATTTTGGCTTAAGGCAGTACTGAGAGAAGATCCTTTCCACAGAATTTCTGCTAAGTTTTATGACTTACTGTCTCTGTTTACATTGCTGACACAATGTGCTACCTCTAAGCTCCAGATAGATCTCTTCTAGATCTGATAGAGTGGTGATGTTTATTTGGCCCTCAGGACAGAAGCAAGTTTGAGACTGAAGATATCCTTTCCCAAAGATAAGGTTAAGGCAGCCTGTACATTTCTGTGAGAAAGGTGTTACCTTATCAAGGATATTATAGAGAACTCTCAGATCCATCCTGTGTGACACTGTGTTTCCAACGCTATTGGTGAGAAGGCCAACCAATTTGAAACCCAGACCCAGAAACAGGTTTGAGACACAAGATATATTTTCCTGAAAGATAAGGTTAAGGTAGTGATAAGGTAACAGTGAGGTAAAATTAAGGAAAGGTTAAGGTAGGTTAAAGATGAGGTTAAGGTTAAAGTATAGATATGTTTTAAAATTTCCATATTTCTTTCTCATCTGGCAGTTTGAGCAGAAGTAATTCTGGAAAACTATTTGTATGGCAGAATCTAGCAGACATTATGTTGATCAAAATTACTTAATAAAAAAAGGACAAATATATGTGGGGTCAAGATTGGTGGAAGATTTATCAACAATCTGCGCTATGCAAATTTCATTCTCCATTATTCTAAGAGTAAAGAAACTAGGTGGTGGTGAGTTACTACATCCTACTATTTTGTGGGGTTTTGTTTTGTTTTGTTTTGTTTTTTTTACCATTTGATACATCCTACTATTTTGAAAGGGATCACAATAGAAGCTGCTTGAGAAGGTTAAAAAAAGAAACTTTGGTAGTTGGTGCCATCACACATTGTATGATTAACCAAAAATTCAGTGGTTCAACTGCAACAGAAGTTCCATATAAAGATGGTCAGTCTCCTCTCACAAGTACTTGTAGCCTCAGGAAGCCAAATGGCAATAGATAGAGTGGAACAATTTGTGCAATAAAGCTAAAAATTATAATTTAAAAAAAACCCACAAAGCAATACACACTAAACTTACTGATCTAATTGCAATTGGTAGAACCCCTGAGGCTATAACCCTTAAGGGTGTTCTAAGCAAGGCATTGAAATCACTCCCATGACTCAATTGTCTGTCAAACAAAAGACAGGCTTATAATACAATCCATGATTAACATGGAGGAAGACACTTACAGAACAATTAACAATACAAGATTACATTGGCAACATTTTCTCTGGAGTAAATCTCAGAACACAGAAGAGTTAAGAAAAGATGAAATGGGGGAAAAATGGAAAAGGTATTTTTACATTATAGGGCATAGTATGAGTATCATGAAAGAAAATATATGTGAATTACTGAGCTGAAATCAGTATACAATGTACATTTTCACTTAATTCCAAGATAAAATTTTAAGATCACACAAAGAGTTAAAGGTTGTAAATTTCTGCCTGGATGAAATATTCTTGATGCAGAAATCACTTTTTAAAAAAATGACATATGTATAAGAAAGATGCAGTTTCTGAATTCAACAAATTTTGAGGACCCTTTTCCCAGAAAATACTATGACTGTACAAAGCCCAGCATTCTGTGATATCCTTAACGCACATTCACTCATCAATTAAATTCCTAATTTGACTATCTTGCAAATTGTTCCTTTTATTACACTTTTTTAATCCACCATAATATTTCTGCAGCATATGTAATGCTATAATAATAGTACTTTTTTCTGTTTTTTTTTAATTTTTTTTTTATTTTTTCTGTTTTCACCTCCATCTTTCTATAATCTGCTATACAATAATTTTGTTAAAACTTAGATCAGTTGCTGTCACAGGCTAACTTCAAACTATATAAGGTCTTCTAATTTCAGTCACTTGGATAGAATTGATAGTGTTCTTTTTTTTATAAACTCTTACATATCTTCTTTAACTCATTCCATTCTGCTGTTTTGCCCACTTAGTTGTTGGTGTTGTGTGCTGGGGAATTACAGCCTGGCAGTTGACCATCCAGAAGATTTTCAGAGGCAGTAAATCACACGGGAGGAGATTTCATGTCCTTTTCACATGGAGCAGCTGATGGACTCAAACCCTGTGCCTTTTGAGGTTGCAGCACTTTGTGTGTCCGTGAGTGTGTGTGTGTGTGTGTGTGTGTGTGTGTGTGTGTGTGTGTATGAGTGTGTGTGGGTGTGTGTAGGCTTACAAAGTTTGGAAACATTGTGTTTCACAGTATTCTTCATTCACATTGCGTTTCATACAACGATTCTCATGCATTTTTCCAGAGCTCCCTGGTCACTTTGTAGATACCCAAATATTCTATAACAAATTCTCCTCATTCCTATGCTTTAGTAGTTTTCTCTGAAAGAAATATTCTCCCATACATTATGTATATGTTTCTTATACCATTCACTTATTTTGTGAATAATCACATTGCAATAAATTATATCTTTTAATTATTTTATTTTCATAGCATATTTAACTATTATGGGTTTATAACTCTATAAATAATGTATACCTAGGAGTAGAATTTAGGGACTTCTGGTGGCCTAGTGGGTAAGGTGTTGTTCTGCCAACACAAAGTGAAGCAGTTTGGATCCATCAGCTGCTCAGTGAAAGAAAGAGGACAAATTCATCCTATACTATTTTTTTTAATTTAGGCTATTTTTCATTTCAGTGAACTTCTACAGAGATTTTGGAATTCCATTCATTCATTGTTGCACCCTTCTCCCTGCACAAACCCCTC
>NW_006400132.1:1547883-1550695 GCF_000299155.1 Elephantulus edwardii
CACAGCTTTAGTTTGCTTGGCTCCATAGTCAACAGTCTTGGCACCAGCACCAGGAAATCAAAAGGTGCATTGCCATGGTAAAGTCTGCTTTTAGGGACCTCTCCAAAGTACTGAAGAGCAATGGCCTCTCTCTGGAGACTAAGGTGCATCTGATACAGGCTTTGGTCTTCCCAAACACTTGTTATGCATCAGAGAGTTAGACAATGACCAAGGAGGATAGAAGGAGAATTGATGCCTTTGAGCTGTGGTGCTGGAGAAATGAGAATACCATGGACTGCTAGGAAATCAAACAGGTTTGTCCTGGAAAGGGTTAAACCGGGTGGCTCCTTGGAGACAAGTATTCTGAGGCTCCGTTTAACATACTTTGGACATGTTGTGAGGAGAGACCGGTCCTTGGAGATGGACATCATGCTTGGGAGGGTGGAGGGACAGCGCAGGAGAGGAAGGCCGTCTATGAGATGGATTGATTCAGTGACTGGGATAATTGTGATGGGAGTGTCAGAGACGGTGCGATTGGCACAGGACAGAGCGGAGTTTAGGGCTGTTGTATATAGAGTCGCTATGAGTCGTAGGCGACTCAACGGCACATAACAACAACAACAACATAGTGCTCCCTTGCTCTGTTTGCACAATAGCATCCTATGTTTCACATAAGCACAATTAAATACTCTGGGATCCCCATTCTTCTCAAAGATAACTATAACTTGTTATCATCCATGCAATCAAATGTCTTTGCATAGTCAATAAAGTACAAATAGACATTCTTCTGTTATTCTTTACTTTCATGCAGGATATATGTGACATCAGCAATGACATCCCTGGGGCCATGACTTCTCCTAAGTCCTGTTTGAATTTTTCTAATTTACCTATCTATGTACTATTCTAGCGATTTTTGAATGATCTTCAGCAGTATTTTGCCTGTTTGTGATCTTCCAACTTTCTTTGCAATGGGAACAAATATAAATCTTGTCCAATCCATTGGTCAGAGAGCTGTCCTCCAATTTCCTATGATAGATTGTAGAGCAGGCCTTTGTGATTAAAAGTCTGCTTGTTTCAGCAATTGGATTCTGAAAAGTAGGTTATTTTTTATTTAATTTACAATCAACGTAAGATGTTGGGTCATTTTGATTTAATCAATAGTTATAACCTCTTTGGCCTTTTTAATTTAATTAACAATCAGTTATGAGCTGGGATCTTCTTTTTAAATGAACTAGGACACTGTGGGTGACCCTTCATGATTAAACACACTTTTGGCCAGACAGCTTCTTATTTGAAGAAGTTAGATTCTGGTTGGTAAGTTGTTTTTCTTTTATTTCATTAACAATCAGTATGTTGGAAGCAGGAGTGGCATGCACTTCCTACATACACAACATGCCTCTGGAAACTCTATGAACTTTGAGAAACGATAGTTCGTAGGGTCACTATGAGTTGTGCTCAAATTGACAGCAACCAACAACAACAACATGTTGGTAGGAGAGGCTATTACTTGGAGAGACATACAATGTTTGTAATGATGGAGAATCATCAAAGAGAGGAAGATGCTCAAATAGATGTATAGATATAATGACTACAACAATGGGCAGTGTGTCAGGTATTGTGAGAATGATACAGGGTGGGACAGTGCTCATATCTCTTGTTCAGGGTATCACTATGAGTCATACTGGTAATGAAAGAAGAATTTGAAGCTGCTCTTAAGACATTGACAGTGGAGTTTCCGCACAGAGACAGAATGAAAATAAGACTATTTACTTCTTAAATAACAAACATCTGAAAACTCTGCGAAAACAAAGAAATGTTGTAAAAATAAAAATTCATCAGTTTGGAGTCCACTTAAAATGAAATGAAAATAATAAAGGAGTTACATTACTGTAAGCATCCATTATTAACCAGGAACTTAAATGAACAAACTATAAATCTAAGAATGTTGTAAGCTGTAAAAATAAGAAACATAATACATAAAGATTGATATCTTAATCATTAGTTAACTGGACATTTTGAATCACATAGTCATGATATCTAATATGCTGGGAATGACAAATTGAGGAGAAATTATATAGAATTCATTTTCTAAAATAATATTGTAAGATATATCCTGAAGTATAACACTTTCAGTGGATAGATTATATATATATATGATATTTCTATACAAATATTATTCAGATATGTGGCCTAATAACTAACACCAAAAATAAAGAAGTTGACTAATTTCTACTAACTTTAAAAACTCTACGGACAACCGAAGAATATTAGAAGATATGTTGCTGAGATTGACGAAGAGGCATCTTTCGAAGGTACACAGAAAAAATCTGTGGGAAGAGGCCCTTGGGGACAGGGAAGACATGCTCCTGGGCTGAAGAGAAGCCTGGAAGCGGCGCACAGGGGGAAGTCACCTCAGACAATAACGAAGAGGCATCTTTCAAAGGTAAACAGAATGGAAAACATAATCTACACAGGAGTTCTACAAGACACGTCACCTTCCCTTGGAGACAGTACAACTAAACTTAAGAGACACTGGTCAAAAGGAAAAAATGTCAGCAGTCGACATGTTTGGAATCACAGAAGCCAAGAAAGCTTAAGATACAAGCTGTCAGATCATGGGTTGGACAATGGAAGGTATTTTCTGAAGGCACTTGGCAGATGTGAAGGGTTGTCCTGGTGGAGGGTGGAGCTGGGAAGAAAGTGGGTCAAGGCACTGGGCTAGGGGTGCGGTCAACACTGTAGCTAACTCTTAACACCACAATAAGGGATTTATCTTTCACTGCTCCACAAATTGCTTGTCTGTCAGATACTCCTCTAAATCTGAACATTCAGA
>NW_006400132.1:1551449-1554706 GCF_000299155.1 Elephantulus edwardii
CCCCAAATATAATCCACTCTGCAACCCTCATTTCATACTCCTATGATAAAAATAATGCCCTAAAATATAATACTTTTAGACTATTCTCTCCCCCATAGACTGAGAAAAACTGGATGAAATATGTTTACGGCATTGAAGTCATCCTATACTATGTATAGGTTTGGAAACCTGCTGGAGGATCAAGCATGAGTAAATATTTCCCAATGGCATATAATAAGAACAACCTGAGTATTCACCTGGATCATATATCCTATGGTGTCAATGAATTATTGGATCATGAAATATACTTGTACAAATACATCAGATAAGTTTCTTCTGACTCAAAGTGACCCATGAAACATGCCAAAGTAAGAGTTGAACAGAAGATTTCAAAGGGCAGCTATAGACTACAAAGCAAAGTATTATAGTGGAATGTGCAGAGAGCTAGAATTAGAGAATGAAAAGGAAGAACTCACTCTGTATTTCTCAAACTGAGAGAAATAAAAACAAATTTGAGTCTCAAGTAACAATATTAGAATATGTTATGGGCAATATATTGAACGACCCAGGAAGCATCAGACCTAAGTGGTGGGAATACAGAGTTAGTGTACCAAAAATAATTGATTGACACTGTAAATTTTAGGAAATGACATATGAGCAGGAGTAAGTGGTAATGAAGGAGGACGTGGAAGCTGCATTACAGGCATTGGCAAAAAAATAAGACCCCAGGAACTGATGCGATACCAACTGACTTGTTTCAACTAACAGATGCAGCCCTGGGTATGCTCACCAGTCTATTAAAGCCAGAGAATTTGGAAGACATCTGTCTGGCCAACGAATTGGAAGAGGTTCATACTTGCTCCCATTCCCAAAAAAGGTGATACAACAGAATGTGGAAACTGTGGAAACTAGCAAACAAAATCTTGAATAACACACACAAGCAAAACACTACTACAGATCATTCAAAAACTAGAACAACGCATAGATAGGTATCTGTCAGAAGTTCCAGGAGGATTTATAAGAGTCCATAACACCTGGGATATCACTGATGATGTTAAGTGGACCCTGGCTGAAAGTAAAGAATAGAAGAATACTGTCTATTTATGCTTTATTGAAATCCAAAAGAAAGCATTTGACTATATGGATCAAGTTATGATTAACTTTGAGAAGAATGAGAATCCCAGAACAACAGATTTCATGTAAAACCTATCCCCAGATCAAGAGGCTTTTGTGCAAACATAGCAAGAGAACACTAGATGGTTTAAAATTAAGAAGGGACTGGGTCAGGGTTGTATTCTCTCTCCATACCAATTGAATCTGTATGCTTAGAAAATTATTCAAGAAGCTGGAATCTATGAAACAGAGTGTGACATCAAGATTGGAGGGAGACTCATAAGTAACCTGAATTATAAAACCTTGCTTCCTGAAAATGAGAAGAATTTGAAGCACTTGTCACAGAATATCAAAGAATACAGCCTTCAATAAGGAATGCATCTCTACCTCAAGAAAAAAAAAATCCTTACCACTGAACCAATAATGGGCAACATAATGAGAGATACAGAAAAGATTGAAACAGTCAACACCTTCATCTTACTTGGGTCCACAAACAACATTGTAGGTACGAGCAGTCAGGAAATCAGGAGATGTATTTTATACTGGAAAAGTCTCCAGTTAGGGATCTAAATTCTTAAGGAGCAATTATATCAGATTGAGGATCAAGGTGTGCCCATTTCAGGCCATGGCCTTTCTGATCACTTGTTATGCATCTGAATGCTGGACTATGAATGATAGAAAAAGAATTGATGCCTTTGAGCAATGACATTGGAAAAGAATACTGAATATCTTATGGACTACCAAAAGAACAAATAAATACATCTTGGGGAAAGTGCAGCCACAGTGTTTCATAGAGGAGAGAAAAAAAGGTTCATTTCACATACTTTGAGTATGTTAGTTGTTGTAATTGTTGTTAGCAACCTTATGAACAACAGATTTGAACACTGTCCTATGCTGTTCCATCCGCACTACTTCCTGATACATTGGAGCACATTGTGGCACTCACTGTGTTCATCCACCTGGTTGAGCATCTTTCTCTCCTTTGCTGATCCTCTACCTTTCTCAGAGTATCATGTCCCTCTCCAAGGAATAGCCCATCCTAGCAACATGCTCAAAGTTGTAGGGAAAAGCTTTATCATCCTTACCTCCAAAGAGCACTCTGGCCTCACCCCTTTCAAAACGTATTTGTTTATTTTTTTTTTTGTCAGTCTGTAGAATGTTTAGTATTTTTCTCCAATACTATAGTTCAAAGGCATCAATTCTTCTTCTATCATCTTTATTCAGTGTACAGCTTTCAGACCCATAGCAAGTGATCATAATGACCATGACTGAAATCAGACACATTTTAGTCCTCCAATTGACATCATTACTCCTTAATAACTGGAAGAGGTCCCTAACTGCAGATTTTCCCAGTACAATATGTCTCCTGATTTCCTGATTGTTGGTACCAAGTGTGTTACTTGTGGATCTAGGATAAAGTTGTTGACTGCTCCAATCTTTTCTCCACATCTCTGATGTTGCCTGTCTGTCCAGTGGTAAAAAAAATCTTTGTTTTATTCTTCAAGGTCTCCTCATTTTCAGCAAGCAAAGTTCTGTCATATATTTAGGTTGTTGATGAGTCTCCTTGTGATCCGGAAGCCATCTTCTTCTTCACAGATTACAGATTCTCAAATTATTTGTTCAGCGTACAGATTGAATATATATGGATAGAGAATACAACCCTGACCTTGTCCCTTCTTAATTTGAAACAATATAGTGCTCCCTTATCCGATCATTCTCTCTCCAGCTCCATTTCTGTCACCGAGTCCATGTTTTCCAACTACTGAAGCTTCTTCTTTGTTCCTGACTTGTGCATTCCAGTCACCCATTATCATCAATGCATCTCGATTGCATGTTCGATCAATCTCCGATTGTAAAAGTTGGTAAAAATCTTCTATCTCCTCTTCCTTGGCTCTGGTTATTGGTGCATATACTTGAGTGATAGTGGTATTCACTGGACTTCCTTGTATGCATATAAATATTATCCTATCACTGACAATATTGTACTTCAAGATGGATCTAGCAATGGCTTTTTTAACTACGAAAGCAACTCCATTTTTCCTCACTTTTTCATCTCCAGAGTAATATATCATATGGTCATCCGACTCAAAATGTCCCATGCCAGTCCATCTCATCTCACCAATGCCTAGTATGTCAATATTTATGCGTTCCATTTCTTCCTTAAC
>NW_006400132.1:1561309-1576399 GCF_000299155.1 Elephantulus edwardii
AATCGCTTGTTGTACATCTGAGAGTTGGACAATGTCTAGGGAGGACAGAAGGAGAGTGGATGCTTTTGAGCTGTGGTGCTGGAGAAGAGTATTGAATGTACATGGACTGCCAGGGAAACAAACAGATTCATCTTGGAGAGGATTAAACCAAGCTACTCCTTGGAGGCAAGGATTCTGGGGCTTCGTCTGACACACTTTTGACATGTTGCCAGGAGGGATGGGTCCTTGGAGAGGGACATTATGCTTGGAGGGTGGGGGGACAGTGCAGGAGCGGAAGACCCTCTATGAGATGGATTGATTTGGTGACGGGGGTAATCGGGATGGGTGTGTCAGAGGCAGTGCGGTTGGCGCAGGATAGAGCAGGCTTTAGGGCTGTTGTGCATAGGGTCGCTATGAGTTGCAAACGACTGGAAGGCACATAACAATAACAAAAACATGTTGCTGAGATTAGAGCCCTTCAGATTAGAAGATACTATAAAATGAAGAAGGAATAGCAGCAAACATCCAGCAATAACTGAAACATGAAATGTATGAAGTACGAATGTAAGAAAATTGAAAACTGTGAAAAATTATATATAACTAAGGAAGATTAAAATCCTAGGCTGACATTCTAGACTGATATGTATTGTTTGATTCACATCAAGTAATAAAGACAAAAAAAGAAAGCCTTCTGCTAACTTTTGCAGTCTGAAATGAATAGAACATGAAATCAAGATATATAAACAATAACAGGTATCTGGAGTTTAAAAGTTGAGGCAAAAATGAAGTCCTGGATTTCAAAATATATATATATGATTGAATAAATGAGGCTTGAGATCAAATGATTGAATTTTATACAATCAATAATTAATTTATTGCAAATACCTTAAAATAACAACCAACAAACTTTACATGTGAGTCTCATCAGATGAACTATACATGAATCAGATAGACAACATCTGTGGAGAATTTACAGTCTGTTGTTAAGTAGTGTAATCGACTGAGAAGCATCTAAAACATGAAGTATGGATGTGATTGTTATTATTATTGATATGTGCCATTGAGTCAAGCACAATTCATAGAGATCCTATAAATAACACCCTGTCCTATTCTGGGCCATTCTCACTTATGTCTCTCTTATTTTGCTTAACTTTTTTATTAACTTGCTGTAGATTATTTCATAATTTTATTCACATTGAAACTTATTTTGTTTTTTATTTTACAAGAAATTTAAAGTATTCAAATACTAACATTCTTTAAAAGAAATGATTCCAAGAAAAATTTTATGATAGTGTTGTCTTTTAATAATATGAAAAATACTAAAATGGGAGTTCCAAATTATTTCCTTTCTTAATGAACAAACTATTCCTATGGAATGATGCACAAAATATTCAGCTTTTCTTAATTAATCTTCTTGAAACACAAAATAATTTTATACAATTTTAGAATTTTAACATTTACGTGCTTCTAAATGTGGTTTGTTTTAAATGCTTGTTTTTCAGTAGATAGCCAATAAATGCTAAGTTGATAAATTTTGTTATGAGAGTAACTAAGCTAATGCCATATTAGCAGAGAAGTTTTAACAAGTTACCTGCTGAAAGAGTCCTCAAGATATGTGGCTTAACCAGTAACTAACAAATATGAAAATATCCTTAAAACTAAATTGCTATTTTTCTATAAGGCGGTACAATATTCTGATTTGCTAATGGATATTGCAAATTTTCTTTGAAATTCACTATTTAGCATTTTAAATTTTTTTATTGAACAATATCTCCAAGAACCAGCAAGCATTCATATTCAAATACATGCTAACAAAAATAACAACAAAAGCATTACAAGGAAATTGCCATCAGCTACTTTCCAACTCATAGTGACCCTATTGCTTTTAGGTTCCATCAAACTGAGTACACCTCATAGCTACCCTAAGAAATACTGACCTGAACCTTTTCCTATCCTTTGCCATCATCATCTCTAACATACTAGAATCCATTACTGACATCATTCCTTGGAAAGAATAACCTAGCCTTGCTACATGTCCAAAGTATAAAAGACAAGGTTTCACCATCTTTGCTCCAAGGAACAATTTGGCTGCAAATTTTCTAAGATATTTCTGTTTATTCTTTTGACTGTCCATGGGCTATTCAGTAATCTTCTCCAATTGTCAAATTCAAAAACATCAGTTATTCTTCTGTTGTCTTTATTTATAGTCCAGCTCTCTGATGGGAGGTCAATACAGCAGGTGATTGAGAGGACCATGGCCTGAATCAGGCAAACCTTACTTCGTCTTCATACTGACATCATTACCCTTCAGCATTTTAGAGAAGTCCCTGAGGGTGGGCTTGCACAATACACTATGTCTACTGATTCCCTGGCTACTGTTATCAAGTGTGTTGATTGTCAATCAAAGCCAGCTTAAATCATTGACAGGTTTATTCATTTCTCCATCTATCACAATGTTGAACGTTGGCCCTGGAGTGAGTACTGTTGTTTTTTGATGTTGAAATAAAGTAAAATTGACGTGTTTTCAAAGTTCGGGGTTCTTTTTGTTTTGTTTTTACTATTTTTAATTATGATTTTAACAAAAGTTTACAGAAAATTGGGTTTTCATTCATTCATTGTTGTACATTTTTCTCCTTACGTTCTCCAGTTCTCTTTATAAAAGAATACTCATTCATTTTTTGCATAATTTCCACTCTCTCCTCCTCCCCCAGTCCACTTTGCTATGCACCTTTTATTCTGGATTGTTGTCCCACAAATAATACTTAATCATATATTCCAAGGTTTTGAATTTTAAAAGAGTCTATACTGCCATATTGTTTTCTCTGAATGACTGGCGAATTAAGATTTAGACAATTTGACTAGCAGTCACAGTCTTTAAGAACTGCATTACTAATCATTGTTCCTTCCATAACAATAAAATTCATTCTTATGTGTGAGATTATATATAATATGTGATTATATAATATATATGTGTTACTTCTGTTATTAGCTCCTATACTTCGACCAGAAAGCAGTCCTCAAAACAGAGGAAGGAAATGCTGCATGGTTCAAAATCATGAAGGCAGTGCATCAGGATGCATCCTCTCTCCATATCTTTTCAATCTATATGGAGAACAGATCATTTAGGAAACAGGGCTTTATGAGGAACAATGTGGCACCAGGATTGGAGGAAGACTCATCAATGACCTATATTATGCAGATGACACAATCTTGCTCACTGAAACTGGGGAAGACATGAAGCATCTACTGCAGAAAGTCAAGGACTGTAGTCTTCAATATGAATTATAGCTCAGCATCAAGAAGACAAAGATTCTCACTGTGAGCACCACGATAGATGGTGATAAGGTTGTTGAAGTTAACAGTTACAGCTTGCTCACCTCCATAATTAACACTCTTGGTACCAGCAGTCAGGAAATAAAATAAACAAATTGCATTAGGAAAATTTGCTTCCAGGGAACTCTCCAGAATAATGAAAAGCAAGGATGTCCTTCTAGGCACTAAGGTGCACCTAATCTAGGCCATGGTCTTCACAACCACTTGCTATGCATCAGAGAACTGGAAAATGACTAAGGGAGATTGAAGAAGAATCAATGCCTTCAAGCTATGGTTCTGGAGAAGAGTTTGAACATACGATGGACTGCTAAGAAAACAAATAGGTCTGTCTTAGAGAGAATGAAGCCAAGTTTCTCCTTGGAGACTAGGATGTTGAAGCTCTGTCCTACATACGCATGTGGCCAAGAGGGACTGGTCCTTAGAGAAGTTCATCATGTGTGGAAGGGTAGAGGGACAGAGCAGCAACAGAAGACCCTGGATGAGATGGATTGATTCAGTGACTGGGGCAATGGGGGTTGGTTTGTCAGAATCAGTGACACTGGCTCAGGACAGGGCAGGCTTCCAAGCTGCTGTCTATAGGGTTGCTAAGGGTCACAGGCGACTCGACAGCACCTAACACAACAACCACCAGATATCCTTGGATAACAAATGTTACGTGCAATCGAGCCTAGTACGGCTCATAGTGATCCTATGAATATGAGTTCTGAACCTGACCCTATCCTATACTGGTTGAGCCCATTGGTGCAGTCACTGCGTCTATCCATCTCATTGAGGGTTTTCCTTTATAATGACCCTCTATCTTTCCAAGCATGACATCCCTTTCTAAGGAAATGCTTCTCCTAACAATATACCCAAAGTGCATGTGTGTGTGTATATATATATATATTTTTTTTTTAAAAAGCTTTGCTTTCAAGGAATGTTCTAGAAGTACCATGTCTAAGACATATGTTTGTTCTTTTGTTAGTCACTCTTCTCCAACACTAGTATCTAAAGGCATCAATTCTTCTTCTATAATTTTTGTTCATTGACCAGCTCTTCAGTACATAATAATTGATTGAAAAACCATAATAACTTGAATCTGATTATTTTTAAGTATTTTGGAGAGATCTCTTATAGCACACATGTCCAAGGCAATATTTCTCCTGGTAGCCTGACGCTTAGTAAAAAAGTACAAGATACTACTTGACCCTATTTGCTTGAATTTATAATCATCTTCAGAACAGGTGAGGCATTACATCAATGATCAAATACCAACAGCTGTGGGATGACATCAAAGATATTATTCATGAAGAGAACAAAAGGTCATTACAAAGACAGAGAAGAAAGAAAATAAAAAAAACAAAAGCCAAAATGATGAACAAATAGAAGTTATTATAATTTTACTCCTCTTATTAGTTATGCAAGGAACTATGTTGGTGGGGAAAATCTACCTTTATTTTCATCGTTATATATTCTAAGATGGAGATTTTAGACTTAAAATGTCCTCAGTAAAACACAAACTGATCAATCATTGTCTATTTATTTCCCCCCAACTCACAGTTTTTCTCCACTGTGTTTCTGAGGCTATAAGTGGTATGGAAGGGGAAGATGTCATCTTTTACCAATGAAGCTGCTAGTAGATTCAAAACACCAGAGATGGGAAGTGTTTGAGGTAGCAGCACAAGGCATTATGCCACTAGAACTTCCTATAGAAGAGGATGGAAATTCAGTATAAACCTCAGGATTAACAGCATATGATGAAGGTTTTGTACTTAAATGAAGCACAAAGGAGGAGTTCCAGTGTTGCAATCCTTAGTGAATGTGCTGATAAACCAAAGATCATACATGTCTGGAATATGAAATTCTCTTATCTGTCTGAAAGAAAAGAGGTGCCATCTCCTTCCCTCAGATTTACAACTTGTGAAAACCACTGGAGTGTCACCTTTAAGTCTTCTCCAACTGGACAGACAGGAAATGAGTTTTGGAGTTTTGTTTGTTTGTTTCCATTAACAATGAGGATTTCAGTAGTTTTGTTCTCTTTCTCATTTTTCCATTTCTGGTGAAACACACTTCTGCACATTAATTCAACCAGTAAGTTGATTATTACTAGACAGTGAAGTATCTGATGATAGTTGACATGATATTTAAAGTTTCAAACAGTTTATCACAACATGTTATCTCCTGAGCTTTAGAAAAAAGTTGCAAAAATCCTTAAAGGATTAAAATTCAGCCCAAAAGTGGTATTTTGGGTGTTGATATTTAGATCTCAATACTCCCAGAAGTAACTCTCAAAGAACATGAAACAAATGAAGTTGAAAGAACCCTTCCAGGTTTTATATTTAACCAAATATCTATCTGTTGAGCAAATTTCAAGTAAGAAAGGCAGAAAGAGTTCTGAAATTCTAAACAAGGTACAAAGAAAAGCAAAATAATAGCAGACCATTAAAATAGAAAAAGAGACAGCAGAAAATAAATGAAGGGAAACTAACTGAAGAAAAATAACATTTCTCATGTTTTTGTTAGCCACTGAAGCATTGCTCAAAACAATGCCAAAACATTTCGACAGAATGAGTATCACTGCTGAGAATCTCCAAATCGTATAAAAGACTAATCTTCCTTCCAATTCTGTTTTCCTTCAGTAATTATTATACATAGCTCAGGCTGTTGTTTCATGTTCTACCAGTGCATTACTTCAACTATGGAAATATTTATGCAGACTTTTGTGAGATAATATTTGGTCATTTTATTATTGGTAGTTAATTATTTCATTTTGTATCTCTCTAAAAGTATTATGAATATATTATATTGGTACAGTGACACTTTTTACATTTGGTATATTTTCAAAAAGGAATAATTGTCATTAAATCAATTATTCAATGCCTGTGTCCTGACCTATGAAAATGCTTAGATAATAATTGCTGCTTTAGCCTTTAAATCATAGAGTAATTTTTTATTCAACAATAGTCAGCTAATCACTGAAAATGACTAAATTTTAATGAGGCATAGATATAATAGATGGATGTGGATCATCAGTGAAGATAATAAAATACCTTTCACAGATGTTCTGGCTGGTAGGTGTCATCAAGTCAACTATGGCTCATAATAACTGTGAAGAAAAAAATATGAATCTTGTCTTTCTCTCTGTCAGTTTCATCATCCTTGTTATGGTCAAGTCCATTGTGGAATTCACTGTGTCAATGCACCTTGTAGAGAGTCCTTCTCTTTTTCACTGACCTTCTATTTTCCCCAAATCGAAGAATTGCCTACTTCTGAAAATAAACAAAAAGTAAGGGACGTGAAGTTTCACCATCCTTGCCTCTAAGGAACTCCTTGGCTATATTTAATGTTGTTGTTAGGTACCACCAGTTGCCTGTGGCTCATAGCGACCCTGTGTACAACATCCCTAAACTTTGCTCTATCCTGTGCCAATCTCACTATCTCTGACACACCTACCCCCATTACCTCAGCCACTGAATCAATCCACCTCATAGAGGGTCTTCCTCTCCTGTGCTGTCCCTCCATTCTCTCAATCAGGACACACCCCTCCAAGGACTGGTCCCTCCTTGCAACATGTTCAAAGTATGTCAGATGAAGCTTCAGAATCTTTGCCTCCAAGGAGCAGCCTGGTTTAAACTTCTTAAGGATGAACCTGTTCATTTTCTTAGCAGTCCATAATATATTCAATACTCTTCTCCAAGACCACAGCTCAAAGGCATCAATTCTTCTTCTAATATCCCTAGTCATTGTCCAACTCTCTGACTCATAACAAGTGATTGCAAACATCATGGTCTGTATCAGGGAACCTTAGTCTCTAGACTGACACCGTTGCTCTTCAGTACTTTGGAGAGGTCCCTGACAGTAGACTTTCCCATCGCTATATTGTTATTGTTATGTGCCATCATGTTGCCTGCAACTCATAGCAACCTCATGTACAACAGCCCTAAACCCTGCCCTATCCTGTGCCAATCTCACTGCCTCTGACACACCTACCCCTGTTACCCCAGTCACTGAATCAATCCACCTCATAGAGGGTCTTCCTCTCTTGTGCTGTCCCTACACCTTCCCAAGCAGGATGTCCTTCTCTAAGGACTGGTCCCTCCTTGCAACATGTCCAAATTATGTCAGACAAACCTTCAGAATACTTGCCTCTAAGGAGCAGCCTGGCTTCATTCTCTCCAGGACAAACCTATTCATTTTCTTAGCAGTCCATGATATATTCGATACTCTTCTCCAACACCATAGCTCAAAGGCATCAATTCTCCTTCTATCATCCCTAGTAATTGTCCAGTTCTCTAATGCATAACAAGTGATTGCAAATCCCATCTCAATATGTCATTTAATTTATTTGTTCCCACTCCAAAGAATTGTGACCCAATAGAGTGTGGGAATTATTCAACAATATCAGGGATATCAAATGCAAGTAAGATTCTGCTGTGGATTATCCAAAAACAACTGGAACAACATGTCAAGAGAGAACTGCAGGCTGGCTTTAGAAGGAGTCCTGGTACTAGGGATATTGTAGCTAATGTTAGATGGATCTTGGCTGAAATCAAGGAGTACCAGAGGAATGTCTATCTGTGTTTCATTGATTATGCAAAGGCATTTGACTGCGTGGTTCATAACAAACTGTGGTTGACTCTGAGAAGAATGGGAATCCCAGAACACTTGATCGTGCTAATGAGAAATCTGTACTTGGATCAGGAGGCAGTTGTCAGAATAGAGCAAGGAAACACGACATGGTTCAAAATTGGGAAGGGTGTATACCAGGGATGTTTCCTATCTCCATACCTTTTCAACCTGTGTGCAGAACAGGTTATCTAGGAGGCTGGGCTGTATTAGGAGAAGTGTGGCATCAGGACTGGTAGAAGATTCATCAACAACATGCATTATGTAGATGACACAACCCTGCTTGCTGAAACTGAGGAGGACCTGAAGTGCTTGGTCCTTAATATGGATTAACTCTCAATATCAATAAGGCAAAAATTCTCACCATTGGGCCAATTGACAACATCAGGATGGTTGGTGAAGAGATTGAGATTGTTTACAGCTTTAGTTTGCTTGACTCCATAGTCAACACTCTTGGCACCCACAGCCAGGAAATTAAAAGATGTATTGTATTGGCTATAATTACTCCAAGAAATATTTGTTCTTTTAATAGTTCATGGTATGTATTAACCCTCTTTGTCAAAATAACAAAGACATTGATTTATCTTTCTGTCAAATTTATCTATTGTCCTAAATTCAGATGCATAAGAAGAAATTGTAAAAACTTCTGGCTTGGATTAGGTTCATCTTAGTCTTTAAACTGACATCCTTGTTCTTCAGAACTTTGAATACTTTTCATCGTTATTGTTATTTGTTGTTGTTGTGAACTGTACAGTTGAAACAAACCCACAGGTGACCATCTGGCAGGTTTCCAGAGGCAGATAAATTCACAGGAGGAGATTGCCCATACTTCTCCTGTTGAGCACCTGGTGAATTTGAACCCTGTACATTCAGGATTGCAACACAGCTTCTTGCCACTAGGCTACCAGTAGTGGACGGATAAAGACTCAAAGTTTTGAAACAAAATTTACATGTAAATAGGTTAACAAGAGAACAACAATGAAGGGATAAACAAGACCTCATTAAAATTCAATAAGAATTCCAAGTAGTTCAGTACCTTTTTGCAAGAGAAAAAAAAATTAAAAATAGAACATACCAAATAGGGCATTTAAAGACTAAAAACGATTTTCAACTCACACACATAAATATATTTGTTAACTACCACAATGTGTTCTATGATGTTCATAGGACCTCCAAATCACATACAATGTCCAAATCAAAGTGTCACAAACTTGTGTGGAGTGATGAGTCTTGGGGGTGAGAGCTGCTTTCTGCTCTACTGTTTATAATAATACTCTTTCACTGGGCACAATATGTCCATGAAAGAAGCAGAACTAAGAAGTCTTTGCACTACCTCCAGCACTAACGCATACTCTTTGTTAAACTGTTGCAGAAAAAAAAGAACTAGAACCTTACAGAAAGCATCTATATTGAGAGAATTCCACACTGAAACTTTCATATCTACTTAGGCAGCAAGAATGAGATTCCTAGGTTTGCATATCTTCCGGAGACCTCAGAGAAGCTAATAAATAGCCCTATAGGATAATCAGGAATCCCCTTATGCTTAGTCTTCTGTCAGTTTCTCACTAACGGGGACTCCTCATGGAGATCACAACCACCACCTCAAAACTCTGCTTCATCTCAATGACCATTAACATGACACCTATTTGGCCAAACCTAAAATGATCTTCCAGCATAGTCAGAGAATGAAAAGTTGTTAGATCCAGACTACCATGATTTTTGGAAAGTGTAGCTCCCAAGATTTGGATAAACACCAAGTCTGATTCTGAATTAGAGCCCAAAGTAGCACTGACATGTCTTTACCATATGCTTCTTTGGTGAATGACAGGATAATATCCATACGCATACAAGGAAGTCCAGTGAACACCACTATCATTCAAATATATGCACCGGCAACTGGAGCCAAAGAGGAGGAAATGGAAGATTTCTACAAACTTTTGCAGTCAGAAATAGATCAAACATGCAATCAAGATGCATTGATAATAATGGATAACTGGAATGCAAAAGTTGGGAACAGAGAAGAAGGATCAGTAGCTGGGAAATATGAACTCAGTGACAGAAACGAAGCTGGAGATAGAATGATAGAATTCTGAACATTCAATGATTATTCATTGCAAATATCTTTTATAAGAAACACAAACTCAGGATATACACATGGATTTCACCTGATGGTATACACAGGAATAAAATTGATTAAATTTGTGGGAAGAATCACTGGAGAAGCTCAATCTCGGCTTTGAAAACCAAGCCAGTGCTGATTGTGGGACAGACCATCAACTATTCATATGCAAGTTCAATCTGAATTTGTACAAAATCAAATCCACTGGAACCAAAATTTGACCTTGAGTCTGTCCCACTCAAATTTCAAAACCATCTCAGGAATAGGTTTAAGTTCTTTAGCACCGACAAGCGTAGACCAAATGACATCTGGGAGGATATCAAGAAATCATCCATGAAGAATGCAAAAGATCATTACAAAAGCTGAAGAGGAAGAAAACACCAAGGTGGAAGTCAGATGAGACTCTGAATATTGCATTAGAGTGCCGAGAAGCCAAAGCTAAAGGAAGAAATAAAGAAATTAAAGGCCTGAACAGAAAATTTAAAGGGGCCGCTCCAGATGACAAAGCAAGATACTATAATGAAATGTTCCAAGAACTGGAATCAGAAAATCAAAAGAGCCAAACTTGCTCAGCATTCTTAAGCTGAAGGAATTGAAAGACAAATTAAAGCCACAAGTGGCAATACTTAAGGATGTTTTGGGTAAAGTGTTAAATGATCCAGGAAGCATTAAAAGAAGGTGGAAGTTGTATGCAGAGTCACTGTACCAGAAGGAATTGGCTGACACAGAATAATTTCATGACGTTTTGAAAGTAGGACAATAAAAAAGAAAAGGACAAGAATCTTTACATTTGAGATGTGGCATTGAATAAGAGTACTGAATTAAAAAAAATAAAAAAAAAAGAGTACTGAATATCCCATGAACTGCCAAAAAAGGTGACTTAACAAAGTGATTGCACTTATGTGCTCAAGCATATCAGAGAATCAGAGATCATGAGGATAAGAACAGGGCATGGTTCAGGTCTATTGTTCATAGGGTTGATTTAAGTTGTAGTCTACTTGACCCCACCTAGCAACAACAACAGTTGATATTCAGTCAGTTCTGGTGGCTAGTGGGTAAGGAATTGTGTGCTAACCAAAATCACTAACTTTAAATCCATCACCTTCCCCATGGTAGGAGGATGGGCAGTTTCTTCCCACATTAGCTATGAGTTCTGACTCAGCAGTCAGTTAGTTCATATTTAATTCATATACTTTTTTTCAATTTCCAGTAATCAACTTTTGAAAATGAGCAGTTTAATAATGAAATGTCAATTTGATATCATCTAGTAGTGTGGCAAGAAGCTGGGCTGCAATCTCGAAGGCTTATGTTTTAATTCACACCAGCTGCTTCATGGGAGAAGGATGTACATTCTCCTCCCATGCGATTAACTGCTATTGAAATGCTGCTAGAGGGTCAGTTATGGGTTAGTTCCTACTCAAAGGTACACAGCCGTGTTAGAAATACCAGTGCGCATTAAATAACTATGTATTCCTGTTTCACTTATTGCCCAAATATTTTGGATTCATTTTAGTTCTAACACTTGTCTTATAAGCTCCAAGAATCATAACTAAAATGACTGCTTGGCATTGTTACAAAAGAATTTATAATCAGTTGAAATGTATAAAGGTCAAAAATAACTATAAAGTAATAAATGATATGAAATGTCACAGGGGAATTTATGCTTTTGAATATTATGAGAATATGAGGTCACAATGATCGGAAGAAGAGTATTATCAAGTAAAACCACATGAAAAATTAAAATTGTTTCAGTAAGAGCTGAGAATTAGAGAGGATACACCTAAAGAGAATAACCATGATGAAAGATGTAGAAATAGAAATGTACAGGATTTTGTTGAATGAGAACAAGCAGAATCTGTTGATTTTTTCTGATGATATGTGTTACATAAACCTCAGAATAGTAACAGAACTAATAGAAAACTTTATTAAGAACTACTAAAAGCATTTATGCTTCTAACGGCTGATAATAGGGAAAAGTATAAAAGCAATCTCTGGTTTTACAGAGTTCTATTTCAATGATAAACATATGAAATGTACAAATATATAACTTACCAGGTGCTGATAAAACTTATGAAGAAAACTAAAGTCTGGCAAAAAAAGCTTGAGAAAAAAAAATGTACTCATTTGCATAAGGAGGTAATCAAGGAGGACTTTTCTTTTTGAATATTTAAAAAAATGCATAAGTGGTGACAGCAAAGTGGGCTGGGGGCAGGTTGTTATTGTTGTTGTTGATTGAATCAAGCACATCTCACATCGATACTATGAACAAAAGTCCTGAAGCCCCTCTACAAGATGCCACTCCTGCTTCCAAAGGGCATAAGGGCAGGATGGAAATTAAGCAACAATGATTTTTTTTTAAAGAGAAAAGCGAACTGGGGCTGAGTAGGGAGGAAAATGTGCAACAACAAATGAATGGAAATCTAAGTTTTCTGCAAACGTGTTTAAATAAAAATAAAAAGTAAAATGTAAAAAAAAAGAATTAAAAAGTTTTTAAAATTAAATATTTTCAAAATAATTTCATATTTTTTGTTAAAGAAAGCAAAGTCCTACTGAAGAATATATAAAAATGACTGGAAAAGTACATTGACAGAAAACTATCAGAAATTCAAGCTCAGTTTAATAAGAGGCTGTGGCACTAGAGACATTGGTAATGTAAGATGAATTTGACAAAAGCAAAGAACACTGGAGAAATGTCTGTGTTTCATTGACTATAGAAAGACATTTTGTCTGTGTGAATTATGACATATTGTGGCTAACCTTGAGAAGAATGGGAATCTTATAATATTTGATTGTGCTCATGTGCTACACTTGGAGCAAAAAAACAGTCTTCAGAACAGAGCAAGGAAACATTGAATGGTTCAAAATTGGGAAAGGAGTGCATCCTGTCTCCCTACCTTTTTAGTGTATATGCATAACAAATCATTCAGGAGGCTGCACTTTATCAGGATGAAGATTAGAGAAAGATTCCTCAATGACCTGCATTACGCATATGACATAATCTTGCTTGCTAAACCTGTGGAAGACTTGAATCTCTTGCTGTAGAAGGTCAAAGACTCTACTCTTCCATCTAGATTGAAGCTCAACATGTACAAAACAAAGTTTCTAACCACTAGGCCAATTGACAGTGCCACCATAGATGGAGAAAAAATCGAGGTTGTTAACAATTTCAGCTTCCTTGGGTCCACAATCAACACTCTTGACAACAGCAGTCAGGAAATCAAAAGACAAATTGCATTGGGAAAGTCTATTTTCTAGGTCCTTTCTATGGTGTTAAATAGCAGTGATGTTAGTCTAGAGACTAAACTGTACCTGACTCAGGCCATGCTCTTTGCAATCACTTGCTATGCATCAGCTAGTTGGGCAATGATTAAAGATGACAAGAATAACTGATGCCTTTAAGTTATGTTGCTGGAGAGGAGTATTGAACATCCCAAGGATTGTGAAGAGAACAAACAAGTTTGTATTGTATAGGTTAAAACTAAGTTTCTCTTTGGAGGTAAGGATGTTGAATTTTCATATCACATAATTTGGGCACATGGCTAGGGACCATTCCTTGGAGAAGGGCATCACGTTTGGAGCGGTGGAAGGACAGTGTATGAGAGAAAGACCCAGGATGAGAAGAATTGACACAATAACTGAGATAATAGGTGTAGATGTGTCGAAGTTACTGAGACTGGTTCAGGGCACGATTCAGAGCTCTTATGCATAGAGTCACTGTGAGTTGTAGACAACTCAATGGCACATAACAATAACAACACCATGTCTTTATATCATGGGCAGTGAGTAGGGATAACTTGCAATGGCCACAAGAAACCTAATCTGTATAGGTCATTTCAAGAAGCATAACACTAAGACAAAAAAAGGAAGATATACTTGAATGATGAATGTCAAGGAAGATAAGAAAATAACAATATAATATGTAGGATTCTAATCGTCTTTAATGGTGAAAACTTTTTAAAATAGATGCATGTATATAAACAAAAATTTGTAATTTTTGTAAATGGTCAAGTGTTTATAGAGTTGCACTACTAACCCAAAATAGATCCTCTCTTGCCATTCAAATTCGCCATTTACTACATCGAAAATGGATGGACAATCTCCTTCTTTGCTATTAACAACCTCTGCAAATCCATTGGAGGGTCAGTTATGGTTCAGGTACTGACATGACTGTACATAACAAGAAAAAAGTTGTAAAAAATTACTTTCCAAACAAAAGATTATAAAAAAATGGATGTAAATAACAAAAAAATATGTTTTGTATATAGCATTTAACTTAAATAACTTTGTTTAGTACAATTACATTTAAAACATTGGGAACATGTTTCTTTGTATTACATCAAATGTATCAACATTTTTGCAGAATGTTCACATTCACCAGACTGAGCTTATGAGTTGCAAACAGCTACTTTACATTTTGGAGGATATCCAAGATGACTACTTGCCTAAATGACATCTGAGGTGGTGGCACTTAATGAGGTACATGTACTAGAGCACTTAACTCATGACATCTACCAGGCAGAAAATACTTTATTAGCTGATCTTATATTATGAATATGAATTGATTTTTTCCATGGTTAGAAAAATTGGCTCTTCAACTATACTTAAAGATTAAGTCAACTGGCCTCATCTAGCAAATTAGAGTAGATTTCCTTTCATAAGTGATGGCATAAATGGGAAAGGGTACTTAAGTCTAGAGATCTCTGTCCCTAAGCATCATGTTTATTGATTGTCCTACATTTAGGTTAGGAAGAAAGGTCTTACCTTACAGTTTGTAAAGACCCTAGAGCTTAATCACTTTGCTACAAAGCATTAGGTAATCCTTTTTGCTTGATAAGTGAGTTCTCTAAATATCTGAATGTTAGCACTAATAGAATAAAACCTAAGTCCTTTGTTGCAGAATAATAAATCTATTCATTTTGTTGTTATATAAGTTATTCTTATAGTTACTGATTTTATTGATCAGCCATTAGAAGATTTGAAATTAATGATAGTAAAAAGGTATCTGAGATATCAAAAATTATATATAGAGAGACAAATACACAAAGATATATATA
>NW_006400132.1:1576499-1582781 GCF_000299155.1 Elephantulus edwardii
ATGAGAGAAGAATGAGAACAGAGAAGAGGAGAAATAAGAAGGAAATACTCTAACAAGGATAGTTAAAATTCTGTATTCTATGATTATGAATAATAATTCTTCAGAAAGCTATATTTAATAGTTTCTATCCCAGACACATTTTTCTAGTTATGAAGTTGATGATTTCACTGGGAAAGAAAGATTAAATGGAATATAAAACTTAACTTTGAACTTCACCATTTAATAGGAAGACTGGGTATATTAAGTGAAACACAGACAGCAAAAACAACTGGATGGGAATTTTTATTTTTTTGTTGTTGTTCATAGGGTTGCTGTGTATTCAGTTTGAGGACACTTAACCACTGCTAACTGAAACTAATGTTGCTATAACTTAGAGGAACATTGGTCTACTTTGTACATCACTGTTTGTCATTTTGCTCTACTGAGGTAATCTGAGTTTGCTGTGATGTTGAACCTGTGCCATTAGGGTATCAAATACCATAATAGTTTACCAATATGGACAGTGTTGGGTGGAGCTCCCAGTTGTGGGGCAGGTTTGGAAGCCGGAGTGGCATCCACTTCCTCAACCACATGCCTATGAAAACTCTATGAACTTGGAGAAACTTACAGAAAGGCATTAGGTCTTTTGTTCATGGAATTGCTATGAGTAGTGCTTGACTAGATGGCAATCAACAACAACAACAATGTAATATTGGTTTGGTTTGATTTAGTTTTTTCCTTCAATCACTTTGATTTTATTAAGGAGCTGGGAGGGGGAAAAGCTTACAAAGTAATCAAAAGTACAGAAATCACGCCTTGTTAATAAAGAAAGGTGCACTGCAGATTTGGGCAAAATTGCTAATACTCTAATACTTGCCTGATTCTAAGAAAATGATTCTAAGAAAATGCAAAGCCTTTAGGAGAAACACTGAAGAAATGCATTCTCCATCCCGTAACGGCTTCAATGTCTAGGCAATTAATGTGATCTAATCTGACTAGATCAGGTCTAAAAATAACAGACAAAGAAGGTTTGAGAACAGTCTTACAGCCACAGATCTTTTACATTAGTGTTAATAGATAACACCAGCTGAGAAGATCTTGTTTTCCGGCACAATAAATTATTTAGAAATCCACTGAAGTTTCAAAAATTACAAGTTTCCACTGAAGTTTCAAAAATCCTCTCATCAAAAATTACCAAAAGAGCTATTTTCTTGTTTGTTTCTAAACACATTTACAGATGTTTAGAAGGCAAGGCCTCCAAATGCCAAGATGTATGGTTAGACATTTAATACGAGAGAGAAATAAATTAAAACGTATCCTCCAATGAGTACCAATGTTAATAAAGGATGTCATATCAATTCTGTTTCATTTCTAGCAGAAATATCCCAAGCAAGACAGTCATGTTGAGTTTTATGACTTAGCAAAACTACCACATTACCCTCTAAAAGAAAATGTAAAGCATTATTAAGAGAAATGAAATATAATCTTGTTGCTGTTATGTGCCATCAGGTTGGTCAGTACTTATAGTAACCCTATGTACAATAGCTCCGAACCATGCCCTATCCTAAACCAGTTTACTGATTCCCAACACACCTAATCTCATTGCCCCAGTTACTGTGTCAATCCATCTCATCCAGGGTCCTCCTCTCTTAAGCTGTCCCTCCTCCCTTCTCATCATGATGTCCTTCTCCAAGGACTGGTTCCTTCAGGTTATGTGCCCAAAGTATGTGAGATGGTGCTTCACCTTTCTTGTCTCCAAAGAAAAACTTGCTTTCACCCTCTCCGAGACAGACCTATTTGTTCTCTTGAATATCCGTGACATGTTGAATACTCTTCTCCAGCACTATGTCTTCAAATCATCAATTTTTCCGTCATCCTCAGTCATTGCCTAACTCTCTGATGCATAGTAAGTAATTATGAAGATCATGGCCTTTATCTGGTGCACTTTAGTCTATAGACTGACATTATTGCTCTTTAGTACTTTGTAGAGATCTCTGACAGTCTTTCCCAATGTAATTAATCTTTTGATTTCCTGACTGCTAGTGCCAAAAGTGTTGACTGTGGAGCCAAGTAAATGGAAATGTTTAAGAACCTTAATATCTTAAGGTAACAAATAATTTTAATAATAAGCAAATATCAAAAGCAACATAATAAGGGGACAAAAGTGTGACATTACTGAACACATTTAAATAAAATTTAAGTATTCCATAGATAGATGATACTCTTACTATAATCCCTACATTAGTTTTGAAGCACATTTTTTTAAAATGTAGCCTTTTATAACCAGCTTTATAATTTAACTGAGGTCAAAATTATAGTGTAGAAGTCTTTGACATAAATATTGATGATATAGTCATTAGGAAAAAAATCTAAATTTCTTGAGAAAAAGAAACATAATTACTTCACTGTGATTGATAGAATATTAGCGATGTGAAAAATTGAAAAGCATCCAAACAGTAATTTCTTTGGTAAATCCTTATTAAACTTTCAGGAAAACACTGTACTTATATAACTATGATTATGAGATACATACATACATACAAATATTTTCTTTCAGCTAGGGTGAATCTCAAAGACAAAATAATGAGTTTTGCCACTAACAATATTGCGAACAATGATCTTTTCATTATTTCATTTTTATAAAAAGTCATAAAGCCAAAATATTTGATACTTCTAGGTTTTAAAAAGACATGATTTCATGATCAATTTTGTATGAATATTTCTCTAATGTTAAAATAACAGGTGGAAAAGGGTCAAGAATGACTATAGACAGTCAGAATACATACATTTCAGACTGTCATCTCTAAACCCATATAGACACAGAGACAATCAGATGGACCCAGGAGTTTTCTCCAATTTGAAAATTAACACCTTCATGCAACAAAAAACCTATATTTTTTGTGATCAAAACAATGACACGTGTTCTCATACACTATATAATTCCAAAGTGTTTATTTTATTTAATTTATTGATCATTATTAATTATATCAACTTCAACCATACATTATTATGTATCATCAAGTCAGAAATAACTCATAACTGACCTCCCAGTGAGTTTTCAGATGCTATAAATCACATTAGAGGAGAATGCTCATCTTTCTCCCTAAGAGAAGCTGATGGACTCAAGCCCCTTGCCTTTTGGTTATTACTTCTTACAAACTAGGCCACTAGAGATGTCTTAAACCATTTTATAAATATCAAGAGGATATAATTCTAGGAGTGGTTACTTTTCTATTCCAAGAAACTTGTTGGACTATTTCCTAGCTAACTGACTAGAAGATATCCATATTTGCGACCATTTTAAAGGAAGGACATCCAACAGTGTACATAATTCATAAAATAATGCAAGTAAGAACACACAGAAGTAAAATCATGTTGAAGATAAATCAACAAGGTTGCAACAGTATGTAGAAAGGGATCTGACATATTTGGAGACCCTGGAGGAGATGGATTGACATAATGTGCATGAACAAAACAGAGATCATGAGTCTGGCATAGGGCAGCACAAGGTTCAAATCTGTTGTTTATAGGGTCACTGTGAGTCATAATCAACTTGATGGCCTCTAACAGCAATTATTAGCTTATCATTCTATTTCTTTTGACAAATGCTCCATAGTGTGATTCAGTGGAAATTGGATTCTTTTGCAGGAATTGTCATTGAGTCATGTACTGACCCTAGGAGAGCTTTTTCTCTGTCCAGTTCTCTCAATTAAACTTCTAGCTGATGGGAGATGGGGGTAGGGATGGGGCGATGATATAGAACAAAGAGTTGTCGTTGTTGTTGTTAAGTGCCACCAACTGGAGCATAACTCATAGCAACCCTATGAGCAAAGACCTGAACCCTGTTCCATTACTATTGTCATTTCTCTAAGTTCATAGAGTTTTATAAGTATGTTATTTGGGAAGTGTACACCACTCCTACTTCCAAATCTGTCTTAATCTGGGAGCTCCACCAAATGCTATTTATCATGGGTAATAATTATGGCATTTAACACACTATTGGTACAGTGTTCAGTATCACAGCAACACCAAGTTACCTCAGTAGAGAGAATTGACAGACTAGTGCTGTATCACTTAGAAGAATGTTCATTTCAAACATAATTAACAATTAAACAACCTTTAAATATCCACGCCTGTGCCCCAGGCCCTATTTGGCTCTAAACAAGAGGCTTCCAGCCAACAATTTATTGTTAGCCAAATCCAGCAAATGCAATCAGCTCAAACACAGTTGTTAACTAAATAAAAACAAGTTAATATCAGATGACTCTTGGCTAAAAGCATGATTACAATACATTTCTCTATAACTTAATTACTATACAAAAACATTCAACTGTGTTAATCACAACAAATTATGGACATCATGGTGAGGAATGGGTATTTTAGAATGCTTAATTTTGTTTATGTGCCATATATACCTAGACAAAAGGTATATGTTCCAAGAGAACAAAGGGAAAGTACATTGTTTAAAATCAGAAAAGGACAAAAAGATTGCATAATTTCACCACAGTTATTCAAACTGAGTGCTGAAGATATAATTTGAAAACCTGGACTACATGGAGAAAAATGGGGCATCAGGAATGCAAGAAAACTGATCAACAAGGTGTGATAAAGAGATGTCACAACCCTGTTTCCCGAAGGTAAAGATGAGTTGAAGCACTTTCTGATGAAGATAAGACTATACATCCTTTAGTATGGGTTTTCCTTGCAATTAGACCAGTAAGCATTATCATGATAATTGAAGAAAAGACTGATATTATTAAAAATTCCTCTTTATATAGATGCATAATCAATGATCAAGGAAGCGGTAGTCAAGTAATCAAACTTCATTTTGCACTGAATAAATGTAAAAAGACCACATTAAAGTGCTAAATGATAGATGTCAGTTTAAGGACTATTGTGCACCTGGTTGAAGAAATAGTATTGTCAAATGTCCCAAATAAATAAGAAAGGAGGACAATGGATAAAGAGAGGTGCAGAATAATTGAAATGTGGCATAGTGGAGAATATTAAAAAAACAGTTTTCAGAGGAATTAAAAAATTTGTCTGGGAAGTAAGTACAGTCAGGAATCTTCCTTGTAAGGAAGAAGAGTGAGACTCCATCAGGGGTACTTTGGACATATTATAAAGAGGGAACAATGCCCAGAGGACATCATACTCCTTAAGGAAGAGAGTCAGGGGGAAAAAAAGAAGAATTCTTGAATCAATAATGACTGTCATAACAAACTCATACAAAGCAATAATTAAGACAACCAGAAAAGACCAGGCAGTGTTTTGATCGTAGGGTTATTAGGACTTGAAACAGCACACAACAACAAAACAGTATGAACAGCATGAGGGCATCGGAAATTCTTTTTATCTTTTATGCTCAGTGTGTTGGTTTGATCAAAATGTTTCTTTAAATGGTTGCAAGATTATGGCACTTGTAAATATGCAAAGCATGACAATTTCTGAGAGAAGATAAAAGCATATTTTTTGTATCTTTTAAAAAAGGCTATGTATTATGTTTTGGTGAGAATTTGTACGGTAAATTAGTTTCTCATTTGACAATTTGGAGCTCTGGTGGCTTAGTGGTAAGGAGTTGCATTGTCAGTCTAAAGGCACACAGTTGAAATCCACCAACTTTGCAAGAGAAAGGTGTGCAATCTCCTCCCAATGTGATTCTGAAAACCTTCAGGTGGGTAAGCTAAGTAAAAACAACAACAAACAAATTATTCTGTGAAATAAGTTAAATTTTCCTAATATGTCAATATTTCCTTTAACGGTGTTCTGTCTGTCTTGTTTCCAGTACTGTAAATTACCTTAGCCATAGTTATATCAAGTAGAACTAACTCATAGCTGACATTCCCTATGACCTTCTCAGAGGCAATGAATTTCTCATCCTTTTCCCATACATGACCCCATATGCTGTCATATTTGCTCTAAAGTACATGTTGCATTTTTGATCTTATATGTCTTTAAGATCAAGGAAACCTATGCTGGGGGACATCCATCTAGTCTAATTGACCAGCAATTGTGAAGCTCATCTCACAGATTTATTACCTTTAAAGAATCAAGATTGTTATAATTATATAATGATAGTTTATCTATGAAACAGTGAATTTAACGCAAATACTTAAACAAAACAGAATTTGGTAATAAGAAAGGAGAGAATTACTACATAAAAACATATGATAATGATTCCCTTCTAACTGATGAATAAATCACATGCTTTTTGGCTTTCTATTGCTGAGGAGAGTTTATTACTGAGCCAAAACTCTTGGAATAAATTACAAAAATGATAAACAGAATAAAATTTATATATAA
>NW_006400132.1:1582881-1593614 GCF_000299155.1 Elephantulus edwardii
ATAATCAAAGAAATTTGCCTCTGCAAATTAAAACTGAAAATAAAAGATAATGCATTATTCTATTATTTTCTTAAATAGTACCCAGAAACAAATTCTGTAATTGATTACCTGTCTGTGCACATGAAAATAAAAGTTACACGTACACACACAAAGAAAGAGAGAGAGAGATCAAGAAAGACTAAATCAGAATGACCTAGAAATAAATTTTTGAACATTTACTTACCCCACAGCTACCTATCTATCAGATTTTGTTAATTTGTTATTGGTATTTAACCATGAAGGGGAAAAATATAATTAACTAAACTTCTTATGTTGTTATGGGCCTTTAAGTCGTAATTGACTCTTGGCTATTCTTCCAGCAGATTTTGAGAGGGAGTAAAACTCATGGGAGGAGACTGCAATCTTTCTCCCATGGAGCAGCGGGCTGATTCAGACTGTATGCCTTTAGGTTGACAGTGTAACTCCTTATCATTAAGCCACCGGATCATCCTAAAATGTCCATGATTAAAAGTAAATTGTTGCTGCTTGCCTTTGAGTTGAACACGGTTCATAGCGACCCTGTGAATAAAAAGCCTGAAGTCCCTCTACAACGACTGACATTTATCAAAGTTCAGAGTTTCGAGAGAAATGTTGTTTAGGAAGTGGATGCCACTCCTGCTTCTAAACCTGTCATAGTATGTTATTATTCGTTAAGTAGTCTGCAATGTATAGTAACACTGTACAGCAGCTCTGAACCCTTCCCTGTCCTGAGCCAGTCTCACTAACTCTGACACATCAACCCACATTGCCCCAGTTACTGTATAAATCCATCTCATTCAGGATCTTTCTCTCCTGCACTGTCCATCCAATCTTCCGAACATGATGTCTTCTGCAAGTACCAATCTCTCCTGGCCATATACCCAAAGTAAGTGAGGCAGAGCTTCAAAATCTTAGCCTCCAAGGAGAGACTTGGTTTTACCCTCTCCAAGACAGACCTATTTGTTTTCTTGGCAGTTCATGGTATGTTCAAGACCCTTCCCCAACACCACAACTCGAAGGCATCTATTCTTCTTCTGCCTTCCTTAGTCCAACTCTCTGCATCATAACAAGTAATTGGGAAAACCATGAACTGGATTAGGTGCACCTTTGCCTCTAGACTGGCATCGTTGCTCTTCAGCACTCTGGAGAGGTCCATGACAGTAGATTTTTCCAATGCAATTTGTCTTTTTATTTCCTGACAGCTGATGTTAAAAGTGTGTTTATTGTGGATGCAAGCAGGCTGTAATTGCTAACAACCTCAATCCTTTCTCCATCTGGTATGTTGCTGCCAATGGCCCAGTGGTGAGAATCTTTGTCTTCTTGATGTTAAGCTTCAATCCATATTGAAGACTACAGTCCTTGACCTTTTGCAGCAAGTGTGTCAGGTCTTCTTCAGTTTCAGCAAGCAAGGTTGTGTCATCTGTGTATCTTAGGTTATTAATGAGTCTTCCTCCAATCTTGATGCCATACTCCTCATAAAGCCCTGCCTCCCGAATGATCTGCTTTGCATAAAGATTGTAAAGGTATGGGGACAGGATGCATCCCTGATGCACTTCTTTCTTGATTTTGAACTATGCAGTGTTTCCTTGTTCTTTTCTGAGGACTGCTTCTTGGTTCAAGTACAGGTTTCTTCTAAGCACAATCAAGTGTTTTGAGATTCTCATTTACCCCACTGTTACCCACAATTTATTGTGATTCACATATTAAGTAAATCACAGAATATGCTATTTTCTAATTTTTTACTTTCTTAATTATGCATCTACTCACTATAAAAATCAGTCTGATTTTCAAAGATGATGTTTGATTGAATATATTTAGAAAATTATAAATTTATTTACTTTGAAGTATATTTTTTCACATGTGATACACCTCACATGTGTATCAGTGTGATTCAAATAGGTATGATGAGTACTGTGTATCCGTATCTGATTTTGCTTTAGATTTTTAATGGATGTTAATATATGCTGTTTCATAACTTTTAATGAAATAGTGACACATATGTTGATTAGAATATGATCCTATTTCTGCCTCTTCAACTCCATACACATTTTTATTTATAATTTTAATATCATAGGTCTTTCATGATTCTATATTATTCAAAACTTTGTAAAGAAGAGTTATATTTTGTTGTTACGTGTGTGTATTTTCTATAAACAATCTGTGACTGAATAAATTAATCTCTGATTTAAACATGTATGCATATATTTCACATTTCAATACATTATAATACACATTTATATATACAATGGTGAATAAGTGGTAGTAAAAGAGTTAAAATAACTTTTGGATAATTATGTAAAGGGATCATTTCTACAGTTCATAAGTTGGAATGTAAAAAAGACATTTATTAGCCTAGGGGAACTCAACCGATTTTCAAGTGCTGATTGTATCTTGCAACATTGATAAATTATTCAATTTGTTGAAAGAGTTTCCTTCTTGAATCCTTAAGGTTTTTATCTATTTAGAATTATTTTGTCTTTAATAGCGTTAGTTTCAATTCTTCCTTCCTGATCTGGATGTTTTATTTCTTAATCTTGTCTTATTACTCTGGCTAGGACTTAAAATTCCATGTTCAGTAAAGGTATGGATAATGGACATCGTTCTCTCAAAAAAATACTCCCAAACTTTCTCTGTTGAGTTTAATGTTAGTTGTGTTGACTTTAATGCTTTTATTTTTAAGTGCCATACAGTTGACTCTGAACCATATTGACCCTATTTAATCAATACCTTGCCATACTCAAAATTGCTAGTGTGCTAAAACACATCGTTGCAATCAATATATGAGTCTATCTCATGGAGGCTGAAAGCCTCACTCATCAGCCATTTTTATAGTGTTTGGCCTGCTCAGCTTCACAAAGACTCCCAGTCCTAGGAACTCCGTGAGACAGCTCTTCTCTCTCCATCAGACTTCTCAAAATCACTGTAAGTAAAAAATGGCCTAGAAAAAGTGGTATTTCTTTTTATCTTCTCACTAAAGCGGACTATTAACCTTTAAATATTTTTTTAAGGTAATGATTCCGCTTGGCTCCACAATCAACACTCTTGGCACCAGTAGCCAGGAAATCAAAAAACATATTGTGATGGGAAAGTCTGCTGTTAGGGACCTCTCCAGGGTACTGAAGAACAATGGTGTCACTCTGGAGACTAAGGTGCATCCGATACAGGCTATGGTCTTTGCAGTCACTTGTTATGTGTCAGAGAGTTGACCAATGACTAAGGAGGATAGAAGGAGAATTGATGCCTTTGAGCTGTGGTGCTGGAGAAGAGTATTGAACGTACAATAGACTGCCAAGAAAACAAACAGATTCGTCCAGGAGAAAGTTAAACCAGGCTGCTCCTTGGAGGCAAGGATTCTGAGGCTTGGTCTGACGTACTTTGAACATGTTGTAAGGAGGGAGAGGTACTTGGAGAGGGACATCATGCTTGGGAGGGTGGAGGGACGGCGCAAGAGGGGAAGACCCTCTATGAGGTGGATTAATTCAGTGACTGGGGTAGTCAGTCAGGATGCGTGTGTCAGAGGCAGTGAGATTGGCACAGGATAGAGCAGGGTTTAGGGTTGTTGGACATAGGGTCGCTATGAGTCATAAGCGACTCCACGGCACATAACAACAACAACAATGATTCAGGATGTTTTAGGATTTAGGAGTTCTAAGTATTTTATTTCAAAAACGTAGCTGGCTTGCAGGTATGTCATGACAGTTTAGGTGGTTTAGCTGATTACAGATGCTGATTTAATCTGTGAGATTCAACCTTCCTGTGACAAAGTTAGGATATTTCTTCATAGGCTTTCTCACAGCACTCCACTATAAGCAGGGAGTCTAGTCAATTCCTTTAGTGTTGATCCTGTCTCTGAAGTATTACCCTATCTATTTTGCAAATTCTATTTCTGAGGGCTCATTCATCTTGGCCATCAGCTAGACTGAAGGACACTCTTTTAGTGTCACAATCTCCCTTAACCTTTTCTTGGTTGTGTGGCTTTCAGATTCTCATTAACCAAGGCGAGGTTGTTGTTGTTACATGTCATCAAGATGAGTACAACTTATACCAATTTTGTTAATACCAGTGCTCAATTCTGTCCTAGTCTGCGCCACCTTCATAATTTCTGACAGACGAGCTAATTGCAATAGCCACAGTGTCAAGCTGTCTGGTTAAGGGTCTTCCTCCCTTTCACCAACCGTCTACTTTTCAAAACGTGGTGTCTCCCATCAAGGAATAACCTGTCCTAACAACATGCCCAAAGTATGTGAGACAAAGATTCTCATCCTTGCCTCTATGGAACACTCCAGGAAATCAATATGATACCCTGGGTTTATCATTCAAAATTATATTCTTAGGCCATTATATTTGAATTTTACCATATGGGTTTGTGGGAGCTTGCAAATAGGGTGCAAAGTCTATCCATGTGGAGATGAGTCAGTTTTGGCATCTCACCAAGTTTAATTTAAGCAGATTTAGTGGTCAAAACTGGTAATCTCACTGGTAAGGAAGAAGAAGCAGAGAATATAGTGTACATGTGTCAGGTACACTTGGAACCTACACAAGAATACCAGAAGATGCAGTGGAGAACCACAGACAAATATGAGAAAGCTGTCTTTGAATTGCTGTCCAACAGAGTGGCAGTCAAAGTTCTTTGTCCAAGCTTGCTGGAAGACCATCTTAAAAAATAATGCTGTCATTTCCATTCTACAACAAGGGCACCATGTAGTATTTGTTCCTTTTATGACTGAAATATTTCGCTTAGCAGGGGGAAAGTGGATAAATTATGTAAACTGCATTGAAACAGATGAGGGAGAGAATAATTTAAAAGCAATATATGATAGGGTCTTATGGGTATCACAATAGTCCATTAAGGTTGCATAGTGGTGTATATTTGGGGCAGTGGGAGGGGTGCAGGGGGATCGTATACCAAAGAAAGAGTTTTTCTTTTACTTTTCAAAGAAAGGAGCGAACTGGGGAAGGGGGAGGAATGGGCAGGGAGAAATGTGCAACAATGAATGAATGGAAGTCCAAAATCTCTGTAAATGTTCATTAAAATTAATAAAATAAAATTAAAAAAATAATGCTACATCTTCTTTAAACTGGTTCTCTTTTTGTGTTCTCTTTTGAGATGTCCAATCATTTCCAAAAGTGAATTAAATGAAAAGCATCTTTCTATAATATTCCAACTTTTGTGTTTTCTCAGCCTTTTCTCTTTTCCAATCTGATTCATTGAAAAGCTCACTTTTAATATATTTCATAAATTTTCCAAAATTTTATATTTAAGTCTATGTTTGTATTTATTTGTTGTTCAATGATTTGGTGCTAAAGGAGTAAATGGGACCATGCATCATTTTTTTTTTTATAATTTTTCCCGGCGCTCTATTACAACATTTTTAAAAAATCAGATACTTTTTTATCTCTTCCTTTCATCCCTTAAATTAGTAGGACAAGAAGCTATTAAACTTCACAGATAGTATCTGTAAAAAATTATCAAAATTTTAAAAATATGCAAAATTATAAAACAACATTTTGGTATTAAAATAAAACTGTTACTGAGAGTGAACAATAAAAAACCAGCAACTAACACCAGAGGCTTAGAGACTTATTCCAGTTTTGTCTAAAACTCTTGAGATAACTTCCCAGAAATGTTTACAAACTACTTTCTTATTATTACCAGGGGTTTTCTATATCTCAGAGTACATACAGCACATTTTAATACTCAGGGGTTTGTGAAAGACACTGAAAAATGAGGTTCTTGAAATATTCTCTTTTTTATCGCTTGAATTGTACTGTACTTCCTTTATTCCGTTCAGAAATATAAATATAGACACAGATATGGTTTTGTTATGTACCATTGAATCTGAGTTGACCCATACCTGACCCTCTGGAGGTTTTTCAGAGGCAATTCATTGCACAGGAAGATTACCCATCTGCATCTCTGTGTTTGCATATGTGATGTTATTTGGAGAAATAGTCTTTCTTTTAGAATATTATAAATTTATGTAAATAAACTCATAGGAGAATTGTTGCTGTTATGTGCCATCAAGTCACTTGCGACTCATAGCAACCCTATGTACAAGAGCCCTAAAAGCTATTCTATCCTGTGCCAACCTCACTGTTTCAAACACACTCATTCCCACCTCCCCAGTCACAGAATTGATACATCTTATCGAGGGTCTTCCTCTCCTGTGCTGTCCCTCCACTATCCCAAACATGATGTCCCTCTCCTTGCAACATTCCCAAAGTATGTCAGACAAAGCTTCAGAATCCTTGTCTCCAAGAAGCATTCCATCTTCTCCCTCTCCAGGACAAACCTTTTTGTTCTCCTAGCAGTCCATGGTATATTCAACACTCTTCTTCAGCACCACAGCTCAAAGGCATCAATTCTCTTTCTATCATCTCTAATCACTTTCCAACTCTCTGGTGCACAGCTCGTAATTGCGAAGACGATAGCCTGGATCAGGTGCACCTTAGTCTCTGGCCTGACGTTGTTGCTTTTCAGTACTCTTGAGAGGTCCCTCACAGCTGACTTTCCCAATACAATTTGTGTTCTGATTTCCTGGCTGTTGTTAGCAAGAGTATTGACTGGAGAACCAAGTAAACTAAAACTATTAACTATCTCAATCTCTTCACCATCCATACTGATGCTGCCAATTGGCCCAGTGGTGAGAATCTTTGTTTTCTTGATGTTGAGCTTCAATCCATATTGAAGGCTGCAGTCCTTGACCTTCTGCAGCAAGCACTTCAGGTCCTCCTTGGTTTCAGCAAGGAGGGTTGTGTCATCTGCATAATGCAGGTTGTTGATGATTCTTCCACCAATCCTGATACCACATTCCTCCTCCTATAACTCAGCGTCTCAGATGATCTGTTTTGCATACAGATTGAAAATGTAAGGAGAGAAAATACATCCCTGACAGACCCCCTCCTTCATTTTGAACCATGTAGTGTCTCCTTGCTCTGTTTCTAATGACTGCCTCTTGTATAGGTTTTGAATTAGAACAATCAAATATTCTGGAATTCCAATTCTTCTCAGAGTCATCCATAGCTTGTTGTGATCCACAGAGTCAAAAGCCTTTGCATAGTCAATGAAGTACAGATTGATATTCTTCTGGTATTCTCTACTTTCTGTGAAGATCCATCTAACATTAGCTATAATATCCCTAGTACCAAGACCTCTTCTAAATCCAGCCTGCACATCTGGTAATTCTCTGTTGACATACTGTTCCAAATATTTTTCGATAATTTTCAGCAGAATCTGGCTTACATGTGATATTAATGATATTGTTTGATAATTTATGCACTCTGTTGAGTCACCTTTCTTTGGAATGGGAACAAATACCAATCTTTTCCAGTCAGTTGGCCAGCTCGCTGTCCTCCAGATTTCTTGGCACAGTTTAGTGAGCACATCCAGGGCAGTATTTGTTTGTTTAGATAAATCAATTGGTATGCTGTCAACTCCTGGAGCCTTCTTTTTTGCCGGTTCCTTCAGAGCAACTTGAACTTCCTCCTTCATCACCATAGGCTCTTGCTCATACGTTATTTCATTAAATTCTTCTGTGTCAGCCAATTCTTTCTGATACAGTGACTCTTTGTACTCCTTCCATCTTTTTTTGATACTTCCTGAATCATTTAACATTCTATCCAAAGTGTCTTTAAGTATTGCCAACTGTGGCTTAAATTTGTTTTTCAACTCCTTTAGCTTAAGAAACACTGAGGGAATTCGGCCCTTTTTATTTTCTGACTCCAGCTCTCTGCACATTTTATTATAGTATCTTGATTTATCGTCCTAAGCTGCCTTTGGAAATTTTCTGTTCAGCTCTTTGATTTCTTGGTTTCTTCATTTAGTTTTGGCTTCTCGGTGCTCTAATGCAATATTCACAGTCTCATCTGACATCCATCATGGTCTTATCTTCTTCTTCAGCCTTTGTTTTTGTTTAAAATTTTATTTTATTAATTTTAATGAACATTTACAGAGATTTTGGATATCCATTTATTCATTCATTGTTGCACTTTTTTTCTCTACCCCTCTCTCCAGTTCGCTCCTCACTTAAACTCCTTCATTGGTATACAATGCTCCCTGCCTTCTTCATCCCCTCCCCCCCCAAATGCATGCAACATTAATTGTGGATTCCTGGGATAACCATAATACTCTATCATATATCGATTTTAAACTTCTTCAGCCTTTATAATGATCTAATACATTCTACATGAACTATTTTCTTGATATCCTCCCAGAGCTCTTTGGTCTATGGTCATTGGTGCTCAAGGCCTCAAACCTGTTCCTGAGATGGTTTTAAAATTTGAATAATATAAAATAAATTAAAAATTGTTGTCTTATAGATCAGGAAAACAGGAATTAAGATAGATTCACACACAGGGGAATATCATATGAATACTAACTGGACAAGTAACGTTATTTTTGTTATGTGCCATCACACACAGGGGAATATCATATGAATACTAACTGGACAAGTAACGTTATTTTTGTTATGTGCCATTGAATTGACTATGACTTATAGTGACCCTATGAAATGGCTGTGAACTTTTCTCTATCCTGAAGCAACCTCACCATCTCAGATATACTTGATTCCATTGTTAAGGTCACTGTGTCAATCCATCTCTTCTAGGTCTTCTGTTGTGCTAACAAATTGGTTTTCTTTTCTCTCAGCTTGAGGAATATAGAGAAAGTTCTTCCTTTTATTTAGTTCTCCAATTCCAGCTCTCTTCACATTCTATTATAATATTTTACTTTGTTTTCTTCTCTTAGACTCCTTTACTTTGGTATGTTTTCCCTTTGTTTTGGCTGCTTGACACTCTAATGCAGATTCCAGGGTGTCTCCTGACATCCATTTCAGTTTTTCTTTCTCCTCTGCCTTTGTAATAATCTTTTTGTCTCTTCAAGGATTATATTCTTTTTGTTTTTCAATTTTTTTAAATATACTAGTTTATTTACAAAATTAAAATACATCATTTTTCAGACCAGGTTCCAATTTCCCTCTCTCCCCTTCCATCAAATTATACAACCTAACTGATATTCTTGATGTCATCCCACAACTCACCTGGTCCTCATTCATTGGTGTTCAATGCTCCAAACCTGTTTTTAAGATAATTTTGAAATTCAGATGGAATAAATCCAACATATTCTTCTCTAATACTTTTACTTCAGCATGTTTTCCCTTTGTTCAAAAGTTTATGAAGTATCATATGAACAAGAGACAATATTAATAAGGGAGAAATACCTTCATTGGAGGTATCAGAAAAAATAAGGCTTCAGGAATTGAAGTTACTTGTTTGAATTAACAGATGCAGCACTGAATATACTCATCAGTCAATACCAGGAAATTTGGAGGATAGCTGTCTGGTCAACAGATTGGAAAAGGTCTGTGTTTATTCACATTCACAAGAAAGGTAATCCAATAGACTATGGAAACTTTTGAACAATATCATTAACATTATATGCAAGCAAAATACTGCTGAAGATCATTTAAAAAAGGCTAGAAAAGAACATAAATCAGGAATTGTCAGAAGTTCAAGCATAATTTAGAAGAAGTGACACCTGAGATACTATTACTGATGTGAGATAAATCCTGGCTGAAAGTAAAGAATACCAGAATAATGTCTACTTATGCTTTATTGACTATACAAGTGCTATGACTGTGTGGGTATTAATAAGTTATGGCTAGCATTGTGAAGAATGGGAATCCCAGAAACTTAATTGTGCTCATGTGAAACTTGTACCTACACCAAGAGGCTGTTGTGTGAACTGAACAATGAAATGCTACATGATTTAAAGTAAGAAGGAAATGTGTCAGGGTTGTATTCTCTCTCCATACCTATTCAAAGTGGATGCTGAGCAAATTATTTGAGAGGCTGGTGAGAGAAAATCTTCACCCTGAAACCTACAGCGTCCCTTTTCAGCAGGAAGTAGCTAAGAGAATACGCCATCCCCTTTTCCTTATGAATCAGGGTGAAGTCTCTCTCAGGGAGGAGAGATATGGAATGGCAAAGGACACACTGACAAAGAAGATTAATCAGAACTGGCTTCGACAAGCACTGTGGCAATTGGACAATTAAAACAGACATTCAGGGGTGGGGGGAAGAAGACGAACTGGGGAGGAGGGAAGAGAAAACAGTGCAACAATGAATGAATGAAAACCCAAAATCTCGTAAATGTTCACTAAAACTAATAAAATTTAATAATAATTAAAAAAAAGATTCATTTTGTATATGGAAAGAAAAAAAAAGAAGAATGTGCATCAAGATTGAAGGAAGACTTATCAGTAGCACGCATTAAGCAGATTGAACAATCTTACTTGCTGAAAGTAAGGAAGACTTGAAGCACTAGTTACAGAAGATCAATGAATTCAGCTTTTAATATGGCTTGCGTCTCAACCTCAAGAAAACAAAAATTCTTACCACTGTACAAACCAATAGACAGAATTATGATAGATGGAGAAATAATTGCTATTTCAAACAACTTCATCTTACTTGGATATATAATCTGTACCCTTGGTAGCAGAGGTCAGAGAGTTGGAGGACATATTACACTGAGAAGGTTGCAATCAGAGATCTCACCAAATTATTGAGGAGTAATTTGTTCCTATCCCAAAGAAAGGTGACCCAACAGAGTGTGGAAACTACAAAACAATCTCACTGATTTCACATGCAAGCAAGATTTTACTGAAGATTATACAAAAACGACTGGAACAGCACATAAACAGAGAACTACCAGAAGT
>NW_006400132.1:1594509-1600080 GCF_000299155.1 Elephantulus edwardii
GGAGTATTGAGAATACCATGGACTTCTAGGAAAACAAACAGATTTATCCTGGAAAGGGTTAAACCGGGTGGCTCCTTGGAGGCAAGGATTCTGAAGCTCCATCTAATACACTTTGGACATGTTGTGAGGAGAGTCAAGTCCTTGGAGAAGGACATCATGCTTGGTAGGGTAGAGGGACAGTGCAGGAGGAGAAGGCCCTCTATGAGGTGGATTGATTCAGTGACTGGGATAATCGGTATGGGAGTGTCAGAGACAGTGCGATTGGCACAGGACAGAGCAGAGTTTAGGGCTGTTGTACATAGGGTCGCTAAGAGTTGCAAGTGACTGGACGGCACATAACAACAACAACACAATGATGCCAGTTTGAGGATTAAGGTGTATCTGACTCAGACTATGGCTTTTTTGATCACTTGTTATGCATACAAGAGCTGGACAATGAAAGAGAATGACTGAAGAAGGCTTTTTGCCTTTAAGCTGTGGTATTTAAGAAAAGCACTGAACATCTGATGGATTGTCAAAAGAACAAATATGTCTTGGAGAAAGTCAGGCATAGTGCTCCTTGAAGGCAAAGACGACAAAGTGTCACCTCACTTACTTCAAACATGTTGTTAGGATAATCTATTCTTTGAAAAGAAATATCATGGTTAGAATGGTAGAGGATCATTGTAAGAGAGGAAAACCCTCAACCAGGTGGATTGACATAGTGACTCCTGCAGTGAGTTCTAGTGCATCAAGAGTGTGAGGATGGCGCAGGATAGGACAGGGTTTAAATCTATTGATCATAGGGTTACTCTAGGTTGCATTCTTTCCAATGCCACATATTAACAACAATATTTCATTGACTAAGAAATAAATGCATTCACATTTTCAGTGTTTTACAGTTTATTAACTAACACTTTAATTAGCTAGTCTTTGAATGCTACTAGAACATTGCAAATTATTGAACCCATCAAATGAATATATGAAGTTGTCCAAGACTTGATTTTACTTAGATCTACCAATTAGCATAAATGGTGTCAGTCGTTAAAAAAAATATCAAAGGCGATGTTGCATTGGGGAAATACACTCTCAAGGATATCTCTAAAGTGCTGAAGAGCAGGGGTATCCGTTTGAAAACTAAAGATCACATGATCCAAACCATAGTGTTTTCATGTATAAAAAAGACAAATGAAGAATGCCTTTAAATTGTAGTGTTTGAAAATAATATTTCATACACCATGGGCTGCCAAAAGAATAAACAAGTCTTTCTCACAAGAAATACAATCACGGTGCTCTTTAGAGACAAGGATTGTGAGACTCAGTCTCATATACTTTGGGCATGCAATGAAGATAAGCCTGTCTTTAGAAAAATATATTGTATTCTGAAATTTAGAGGATGTGAGAAAAATACAATACAAAAAATACAAGAATTGACAGAGTAAATGTGATAATATGCTAAAATAAAGCAGAGATTTGTGAAGATTACACAGGACACTCCTGGATTAGTGTTGTTTACAAAGGGGCTATGAGTTATTTGACTTGATGTCACACAACATCAACAAAATATGAATATATATGGACATTACATTAATTATAAAATTCCTAAAATATGATAATTATACTAAATTTTTCTCTTTATGACAAATAATTTGTGACAAAAACTCTCAACAAATTTAACTTTAAGACACATAATTTTACTTCTGTCTCCCATTATTTAGTATAACTTTTGTGTTGTTCAATATAATCAATAAACTTTAGATCTTAATTATCAATAGGCCAACTATTCAGTGCTTGTGGAGTGCTGTCAGTCACATTTGACTAATAGAGAACTATATTGAGGAACAAGATGGCCAATTGATCCACAGAATTATTCCTGGTTCGGAATTGGAACTGTGAGTTATTGTGCTTTCTGGGCTTCTAATATAGTGTTTTATTGTCAGTCTTGTTAGGTGCTATCCAGTTTAGTACTACTCATAGTGACCCTATGAAAAAAGGATCTGAATCTTGTCCCATCTTGTGCCATCATTACCATCTCTGATACACAAGAGCCCAGTGCTGTAGTCACAATGCCAATCCATTTCATTAAACATCTTCATCTCTTTTAATGAACCCTCTACCTTTCCAAGCACTATTTCCTTGTCCAATAATGAGCCTTAATATGTAAAAAAAAAACACAAACAAACCCAAAACCAAACAAACAAAAACCACTGTGAGAAATGTTATTTGATGTTTAAAATATTTTATGCAATTATGTGAATTAAGATTTATGAAATCATTTTCACAAAGCATATGTATTAATTAACGGTTTCTAGTGGTACCATAAGTAACATCTGTTTGCTAACCAAAATATCTGCAGTTTGAACTCACTGATGATTAAATAAAAAACAAAATAAATAAACGAATAATAGATAAAACAAATCAAACAACTGTCTAATTTAACCAATTTCAATTATGGAAATTCCTCAAAAATTTATTAAAGATATGTCTTCTTGAAAAGGTACTGCCTCATTTTACTCCAGTATTAATTTACTCAAATTACTAACCATTCAGCTAATAGTTCAGCACTAAACCTCCTTCAGTATTTGGGTTCTTTTCACAAAGATTACTGTTTGGAGAATTCTATGGGGCTTCCTTGGGATAACATTGAGAAGCATTGGAGTCCCACAGTACTTTATTATATATATCAAGCCTATACAAAGACCAAGAAGCAGTTGTATCAAAAGAATAAGGGAACAATGTGTGGTTTAAAATCAGGAAGATATGTATCAGGGTTGTAACATTGCTCCATGTTTCTTAAAATTGTATGTGTATAAAACTTTTGAGACATTGGAATTTATGAAGAAGAATGTGACATCAGAAATGGAGGAAAACTCATCAACAACTGCCTTAAGCAGAAGACACATCCTTACAGAATATTAGTTACCGAAGAACAATGATTCAACCTTCACTACAATACATCTCAAGAACAATGACACAAAAGTTCTTGACCAATAGGCACATCTCAATGAGATGAGAAAAATTGGAATAATCAGGTCTGAAAAACAATGTATTCTAATTTTGTAAACAAACTAGAATAAATTAAAAATAAAATAAAATGAGCTTAAAGACAGCAGAATACAATTTCCCTCACCTCACCCACCCATCAAATTGTACAACCCCATTATTAATCCCCTTCCCCCCAAGACATTCTCATTCCTCTGCTTCCACCTCCCCCCCTTTGTATCTTCATACTCATTCTCCAATAATGATTTTATATAGTATTTGTCCTACTGAGACTGAGTTAGTGCACTCAGCATAATGCTCTCCAGTCCTTTCCAAGTTAGATAATAATTTACAAAATCATTACTCATGCATGATATGTAGTATTCCATTGTATGAATGTAGAATAATTTCTCAAGCCTTTTGAATGTGGCTGGATATCTGGATTGTTTCCATGTTTTTGAGATGGTAAATAATGCTGCTCTGAACATTGATGTACAAGTCTCTGTTTGTGCCTCAGTTCTCCTTTTCTTCAGGGTATATTCCACGCAGTGGAATAACTGGGTCATATGGAATTTCTATGTTCAGTTTTTTGAGGAAGTGTCAAACTGCCTTCCAGAGTGATCATACCATGTACAATCCTACCAAGAATGTATAAGAACTCCTGTCTTGCTACATCCTCTCCAACATTTATTACTTGCTGTCCTGTTAAAGTTTGTTACTATTAGAGGAATGAGATGGTATCTCATTGTGGCTTTGATCAGCTTCTCTTTTATTACCAGTGATTTTGAACCTTTCTTCATGAACCTGTTGGTCATCCGAATATCTTCCATGGTGAAAATACTTTTCATGTCTTTTGTCCATTTTATAATTTAGTCATCAGTCTTTTTCTTGTAAAGGCACAGGAGTATTCTGTAAACTTTTGTTATGAGACTTCTGAGATGGTATTGCCAAATGTTTGTTCCCAGTCTGTAGATTCTCTTTTTCACTCTGTTGGGAAAATTTTTTGATGTGTACAGAGATTTAATCTTTAGAAGGTCCCATTCATCAATTTTATCCTCTTCAGGTTGCACATTTCTGGCTGGTTTTGGCAGTCTCTTTATACTGTAGACTAGGTTAAGCCCATTGTTGAAGCTATTATGTAAATTGTTGTTGGTGTTATATACCTTTGAGTTGGAATCAAACCATGCCTGACCCTCCAGTGGGCTTTCAGAGGCAGTAAATTGCACTGGGGTTTACCCACCTTTCTACCACAGAGCATCTGATGAATTTTAACAACATGCCTTCAGAGTGTTAGTGCAACTTCTTACCCTTAGGTCACCAAAGCCCCTAATTATGTCAATATATCTTATGAAAAGTCTTCCTTCTTTTACCTTACCCTCTACTTTTTCATGAATGATATCTGTCTCCAAGGATTTTCTCATGTACTATCAAACGTATGGACTTGTCAGCTAATGCCTATGGTTGTGTTGTTGTTAGATGCAATACAATTGTCTATGGGCCATAGTAACCCTGTGTACAAGAAACATCAACCTTGCCCTATCCTGCATGATCCTTATATGCTGGAGCCCATAGCTGTAGTCACTATATCAATTCATTTAATTGAAGGTCTTCCTCTATTTCTCTGACTTTCCACCTTCCCCAGAATGATGTCTTTTTTCAAGGACGGGTCCCTGCTGACAACATGCTCACATTATGTGCTGTAAGTTAGAAGACTGTAAATCACAGGGGAAGAGATGGCCTATCTTTCTCTGGAGCTGCTGTTGGATTTGAACAACCAGAGAAGCAGCTCCTTTGGATTAGTAGTGCAGTTTCCAAAAGACTATACCCTACATTCTTATATTTAAGGTTTTGAAGGAACAGTGGAGTTAGAAATTTAAAATAATAATTATTGTAACAAGATAATATCTCTTTCTGTTGTACATTTTTATCCCCACATGTTAAAACTCACTTAATGATAACACTTGACAACAAGAAACTATGTGTAAAACAGAAAATATATTGTAAAATTTATTTTAGGAAAAGTAATGTGTTGGTGGTGTATGCACGCACACAAACTCATTTCCTCAGGATTAAAAACAGATTGCGTATTTAATATAATTCATCAAAATCTTGCTGAGAAAATATGATTTGTGTAAAAAATCAGATAAGTTATTTAATGAAATGAGTACATTTTAGAAGTTAAAAGTGTTATAAGATTTGAAAATTGCATTAGGCTAAGACAAGCTAATAGATTTCACTGGAAAGTTTCCAGCTTTAGAAATTACATTATATTTAAAAATAATCCTGTAAAATCTAAAACTCTATTGGATTTATTGTTATGGTATACTACAATGAACTTGGCAACAATATAGGCTTAAATTGCTGGAAATATAAAACAGTGCTGTATCTAATAATCTCAATTCAACTACATCACAAGCATTTTTTTTAATATTATTCAAAGGAGTTTCATGTAATCATTTTAAAATTAATTAAAAATTCTTTACTCACTATTTATACAATGAAATAGTATCTTTTATTTCTTTAGTGATAATTAATCAAAGTCTATACAAGCTGGAAATATCTGTTGTTGTTGTTGTTATGTGCCGGCGAGTCGCCTGCGACTCATAGCGA
>NW_006400132.1:1612398-1613918 GCF_000299155.1 Elephantulus edwardii
CATTTCTTCCTTAACAATATCTAATTTTCCTACATTCATGGTTCTCACATTCCATGTCCCAATCACCAGTATCTGCTTACAACTCTTTCTCTTCCTTTGTATTTCCATACTTGAAAAGTCAACCTCCTTTGCCGTTTCTGTTATCTAAAGGTGTTACCAAAAGTGGAGTTTATTAAGGAAAATGTTTGGGGAGTCAAAGAGGCAAAGAATATTTAACAATATATCTCTGGGTTTAGTCCAGCAGTCTTGAGCCAGATGAACAGTAAGTAAAACACAATTCCTTCATTAGTAGAATTCCTGCTTTCAGTTCAGCAACACAAGTTCAAGAAGCCTCCAGTTAACTAAATCATCCAGCGAGATTTACCAGAGAACATTTATAAGTCATGTATTCTTTCAAGTATTCAGTAGGAACAACAAAGCATTTAACTGGGACCAGTACAAATGTAAGAGGTCTCAGGTCACATCTTGCCACAGTTTCTTCAACATCATCACCAAGGTCTCATTCTCACCATGGTCTTGCGTCATTTTCCCTCAATATTTTGCTGCCCAGTTTGGGAAGCACTCTTCTTTCTGATCCTAGTTCCATAGTTGTTGATGACTTACAAGACTACGTCTCTATAGTTAAGGTAGGTAGAGACTAGGTGGGGCTAGGTAATGATTTTAATAAAAACCAACTAAGGCTAAAACCACAGTAAGAATTATAACTCTCATTAAATATACAAAACGTTTGAAAAATACAGTAATTCTCTGCCTCCAATAGAAGTATCAGAGTCATTTACACACGGAAAATCTTCAGACAGTTCTTTGGGAATTATAATTTGTGTAATTAGTTTTTGTTGAAGAAAATAACTATGCTTAAACATTCCTATTATGATGGAGCAAAGAAAACAATGTCTGTCTATCTGTTTCTCTCACTCTTGACATTCAGTGGCAACTGACTCATCGATGAGACCAGAGGAGGTTTCTGTGTCTGTAAATTGTGTTGTTGGAGATTTTCCATCTTTATCCTGCTTAACTCTGGCTTATCCCAGCCAACACTGATGTGCAGCTTTTGGGTTAGCAGTGCAACTCCCTACATGTCAAACTATCAAAGCTCCTTCTAGAAAGAATAGTTTGTTCAAATGTAAAGACGATGAAACAGTATGTGCTTTTGTTTTTCCTGTGTTCTTTCAGTTCTAATTAATATGGTAATATACAACAGAGAATTGCCTCAGAGGTTTGGGGTTTTTTTGGCAATTACCTTTATAGGAGTCAATTACCAGGTTTTTCTCCCATCTACGTATAATATATTAAACAGTAAAAAGTTTATCTGTGATATATTTTCACTAAAGATGAAGCTCAAAAGCATGTTATTTCATGTTTTATAATTTTCAGCTGAGGAATTTATATAATGTAACATCAACACTCTTGGCACCAGTAGCCAGGAAAACAAAAAAAACATATTGCGATGGGAAAGTCTGCTGTTAGGGACCTCTCCAGGGTACTGAAGGGCAATGGTGTCACTCTGGAGACTAAGGTGC
>NW_006400132.1:1614018-1622304 GCF_000299155.1 Elephantulus edwardii
GAGGTTTGAATTTGTTCTTCAGTTCCTTGAGCTTAAGATATGCTGAGCGAGTTCGGCCCTTTTGATTTTCCGACTCCAACTCCTTGCACATTTCTATGTTCAAGGAAATATCTATGTTTTATTATTTGGAGAAAGTATTGAACTTACCATGCACTGCCAGGAAAACAAACAAGTCTGTCCTGGAGAGAGTGAAATCAAACTGCTTCTTAGAGGCAAGGATTTTGAAGCTCAGTCTCACATACTTTGGGCATGTGGCTAGAAGCTACCAGTCCATGGAAACAGACATCATGCTTGGAAAGGTAGAAGGATAGTGGAGGAAAGGAAGTTTCTGGATGAGATTGATTGACACAGTGAGTGGGATAATGGGGCTACGTGTGTCAGAGACAGGAGATTGGCTCAGGATAGGGTAGGATTCAGAGATATTGTATATAGGGTCACTATGAGCTGCAGGTGACTCAATGTCACATAGCAACATCAAGTATAAGTACATTATACTATTATTGAAATTAGACATGCATAAGCTCAATAAAATACTATTTTAAGTTGTTCACTGACATGCACATACAAGTACACATATTTGTTTACAAGAATCAGAAAATTTTCATTTCCCTTTTGAGTTCACAATACTTGGGTTATAATGCAATCGCTCTTTACATATTTAAACTAAAACATTGATGTAATTTATAGAAATAAATGTCAAGAAAATGAACATCTTAAGCAAAATTAAATCTTTCATAAACTCCATTCTTCTTTGTTGTTTTGTTTTGTTGGTTCCCCTCCCCCCACAAACTTGATTCCCAGGCTTTTGATACCAAGAGTGTTGATTGTGAAGTCAAACAAACTGAAGCCATTAACTATCTCAATCTCCTCATCATCTGTCATGATGTTGTCAATCAGCTCAGTGGTGAGAATCTTTGCTTTCTTGATGTTGAGCTTTAATCCATATTTAGAGCTGCAGTCCTTAAATTTCTGCAGCAAATGTCTCAGGCCTCCACAGTTTTGGTAAGCAAGGTGGCAAGCAACGTTGTGTCATGTGCATAAATCAAGTTCTTGATGAGTCTTTTTCCAACCTGGAAGACACGTTCCTCCTCATAGAGCCCAGCCTTCTGGATTCTGTTCTGCATAAGATTTAAAAGTTATGGGGATAGGATGCATCTCTGGGGTACACCTTTGCCGATTTTGAATCATGCATTGTTTCTTTGCTCTGTTCTGATGACTACCTTCTTATCCAAGTATAGGTTTCACATAAGCACAATCAAGTGTTCTGGGATTTTCATTCCACAAAAAGTTGTCCAAAGCAGCCAGGAAAGGAAATGACAAATGGCATTGGAAAAGTCTGCTTTCAGGGACCTCTCCACAATACTGAAGAGCAACGATGTTAATCTGGAGACTAAGATGCACCTGATCTAAAGCCATAGTCTTCTCAGTTATTTGTCATGCATCAGAAAGCTAGAAAATAACTAGGGATGATAGAAGGAGAATTGATGCCTTTGAGCTATGGTGCTAGAGAGGAGTACTGAATATACCATGAACAGCTAGGAGAACAAACAGGTTTGTCCTGGAGAATGTGAAACCAGACTGTTCCTTGGCAGCAATGATTCAAAATCTCTCTCTTTCTGACATACTTTGAGCATGTTGCAAGGAGGGACCAGACCTTACAGAGGGACATCATGCTTGGGAGGGTGAAGAGACATCACAAGAGAGGAAGACCCTGGATGAAATGGATTGACTCTGTGACTAGGATAATGAGGGTAAGGTTGACATAGAATAGCTGTTCAGAGCTGTTGTACATAGGCTTGCTATGAGTTGCAGATGGCTCGATGGCACATAACAACAAACTTCTCACTCTAAAGGCAGAACAAAGAGTAGCTGATTTGTAGATATAAAGCTTCCTTGCACTTAACAATTTGGTCCATGTGTGGAGATTAACTCTCAGTAACAAATAGGAATAGATGATATACCAATTGACATATTTAAGCTAACAGATGCTGCCCTGGATGTGCTCACCAAGTTGTGCCAAGAAATATCGAGAACAACCACTTGGCCAGCTGACTGGGAAAGATCTATGTTACTATCCCAAAGAAAGGTGACGCAACAGAGTGCAGAAACTATAGAACGATCTCATTGATTTCACATGCAAGCAAGAATCCACTGAAGATTATCCAAAACCAACTGGAACAGCACATCAGCAGAGAACTGCCAGAAGTCCAGGCTGGGTTTTAGTAGGGGTTGTGGTACTAGGGACAGTGTAGCTACTGTTAGACAGATCTTGGCTTAAAACAGGGAGTACCAGAGGAATGTCTATCTGTGCTTCATTGAATATGCAACAGCATTTGACTGTGTGGACCATAACAAACTGTGGCTAACTCTGAGAAGAATGGGAATCCCAGAACATTTAGTCGTGCTAATGCAGAACCTATACTTGGACCAGGATGCAGTCGTCAGAACAGAGCAAGGAAACACTGCATGGTTCAAAATTGGGAAGGGCATATGCCAGGGATGCATCTTCTCTCCATATCTTTTCAACTTGTATACAGAACAGATTATCTGGGAGGCTGGGCTGCGTGAGGACAAATGTACAGTCAAGATTGGTGGATGATCTATCAACACTCTGCGTTATATAGACGACACAACCCTGCTTGCTGAAACTGAGGAGGACCTGGAGCGTTTGCTGCAGAGGGTCAAGGACTGCAGCCTCCAATATGGATTGAGACTCAATGTCAAGAAGACAAAGATTCTCACCACTGGACCAATTGGCAGCCTCACAATGGATGGTGAAGACAGTGAGATTATTGACAGCTTTAGTTTGCTTGGCCCCACAGTTAACACTCTTGGCACCATTAGCCAGGAGATTAAAAAAAAAACATGTTGCAATGGGAAACTCTGCTGTTAGGAACCTCTCCAAAGTACTGAAGAGCAATGGTGTCTCTCTGGAGACTATGGTGCATCTGATACAGGCCATGGTCTTTGCAGTCACTTGTTATGCATCAGAGAGTTGGACAATGACTAAGGAGGATAGAAGGAGAATTGATGTCTTTGAGCTGCAGTGCTGGAGAAGAGTATTAAGAGTATCATGAACTGCTAGGAAAACAAGCAGATTCATCCTTGAAAGGGTTAAACCAGGTGCTTCCTTGGAGGCAAGGATTCTGAGGTTCCGTCTAACATACTTTGGACACATTGTAAGGAGAGACCGGTCCTTGGAGAAGGACATCATGCTTGGTAGGGTAGAGGGACAGTTCAGCAGGGGAAGGCCCTCTATGAGGTGTGTTGATTCAGTGACTGGGATAATCGGGATAGGAGTGTCAGAGACAGTGCGATTGGCACAGGACAGAGCAGAGTTTAGGACTGTTGTGCATAGGGTCACTATGAGTCCAAGTGACTTGATGGCACATAACATCAACAACAACAACAAATAGGAAATATATTGGGCTGTATAAACACATTTCAGAAATTCCAAGCTATCTTTGTGAGTTTTAACACTGTTGTCAGAGATACAATCCTCTGTTTAATTCCAAACTCATTAAAATATTTGTTATACTTTACGTGTTTTCCCATAAGAAAGAATCTTAATCTCAACAAGAGTTGATAAATAATGTACACTGCATTGAAACAGATGAGGAAAAGAACTGCTTAAAAGAAATACATGATTAGATATTACAAGACAACAGTTCAGAATAAGAGCTGCATAGTAAAATTGACTGAAAGGGGATGGGGAATTCCACAACAAGGAAAGAATTATTTTTTTTTTCAAAGAGAAAAATGAACTGAGGGGCTGGTAGGGAGGAAAATGTGCAACAATCAATGAATGGAAATTCAAGTGCTCTGTAAACTTTCATTAAAATCTCAAAAAAACCCCAACACATTGATTGTGCCTGCAGCTCTGGAAGCTTATTTGGTTCATGCCATTTCTTTCTCCCTCTCAACCCACTCCTAGCCTTTAGAAATTATGTGTCATATTTATATCATTTTTAATTTGAAATGGATATTATTTCTAGTTTGATTTTCTAATGATTTTACTTAATGTGAACATATATGTCACATTAATGAACTAATTAACTAAAAACCCCCAAGTCAAACCAGCTCTCATGAAGTTGTTTCCAAGTCACAGCACACTCCACCCTGTTTCTGAGGCTATAAATCTTTACTGAAAGAGGCCCGCCAACTCCTCATATCTGATGTTTATGAATCATCCCACTAGAGTTTTTACACCCAACTATTTAAATCCGTAAGTATTCTATGACCTGTGCATGAGATTCTTAAGGGTATGGTATATATCTTGGATGTTATTGTAAGAATTTTAAATTATGTATTACTCCATTTCCTTGGAAATGTTCTTTTAAGTTTTAAAATTACATAACTTGAATGAATGTATAAAAATTTTTCATCACTGGAAAGTGATCTGTTCACTTTTAAAATTTAGATTTTTAATAAGACTAAGCACGAATTTTTCTTTTATTTTTAGTATTCGTGCTACGTCACCTATGGGTTCTTCATTTCGTTTCGTACACCTATTGTATGATTTATCTTACTTTTAGTGTTTTGAAGTTTATTATTTCTTAATGTTTTCTAATTAGGAATTGGAAATATCATCTCTCAATTTCTATTTTTATACTTAATTGATCTTTTCTTCCCTGTAAAATATTTTAACTTTAACCAAACAATTATTTTCTTTTTGTTTCTGCTAAAAATCCAAATTCTAAGTTTGTGATGGCTTATATTTTCAATCAAGAATAAAAGTGTTCTTAGTAGAATGGAGTTATTATATTGTTATGTGCTGTTAAGTCAGGCCTGACCCATAGGTGACCCTCTGGCGGGTTTTCAGAAGCAGTAAATTGCCCAGGATGAGATGGCCCATTCTTCTCCCATGGAGCAGCTGGTGATTTGAACTGTGTGCCGTTGAATGGCAGCACAGTTTCTTACCACTACAGATATATTTAATTTTATTTTGCTTTATGTTTTATTGTTGTTGTTATGTGAGGTTGAGTCACTTGTGACTCATAACAACCTTATGTACAACAGCCTTATAACCTGCTCTATCCGTTTCCAATCTTATTGTCTTTAACATGCCTATCCCCATTACCCCAGTGGCTGAATCAATCCATCTCCTTGATGGTTTCCCTCCTGCACTGTCCCTCCACCCTCCCAAGCATGACATCCCTCTCCAAAGACTGGTTCCTCCTTACAACATGTCCAAAATATGTCAGACAAAACTTCAGAATACTTGTCTCCAAAGAGAAGCCTGGCTTCACCCTCTCCAGGATGAACTTGTTTGTTCCTTAGAAGGTCATGTTGTGTTCAATACTGTTCTCCAGATTCATAGCTCAAAGGCATCAACTCTTGCAAGTAAGCTTTTTCACAAATGAATGCTAGTGAAAATCTTGTTTCCAGCAAGATTATTGGTGCCATTTTCCCAACAGTGCATGTTCATTCCACATCTCTGTTCCATTTTTGTAATTCCAGAAATATTTTAAAAGTTTTACTTTTTCTTTTTTTTTGCTATTTTGTTGTTTTGGGGCATCATAAACTGAGGCCAATTAAGTATTTTGTAGTTTGACTCCTCCAATAACCTACTCTTCTTTATGGCTTTTCCTATAATCTGGTCTCCTTATTCGCTGAGACAGGCAATTCTCTAGGTATTAAAGTTAGGCCAATTGATACAGTAACAATGACCTCTAAGTTTTCAAGAGATAGGATTCAGTAGACGTGGCAGATTTCACTGTACAGAAATTGCCACAGCCACTCCAATTTTCCATTTACTTTTCCATTTGAAATTTTAAAAATATAGATATTTCATTTGGATATGTATTCTGAAATTATTATTGAAAATGTATTCTGGAGCTCTGATAACTTAATAGTAATGGATTATGTTATCCAAAGACAAATGAGTCCCATTTCCCTGGGAAAGTAAAATGCACAAACACATTCTGTGCCATTTGTTGTTGTTGTCATATGCCATTGAGTCGCTTGTGACTCATAGCAACCCTATGTACAAGAGCCCTAAATGCCATTCTATCCTTGGCCAACCTTGCCGTCTCAAACACACTCATTCCCACCACTCCACTCACAGAATCTATCCATTTCATTGAGGGTCTTCATCTCCACTCTCCCAAACATGATGTCCCTCTCCAAGGACCAGTCCCTCCTTGCAACATGTCCAAAGCATGTCAGATGAAGCTTCAGAATCCTTGACTCCAAGGAGCATTCTGGCTTCACCCTCTCCAGGACAAACCTGTTTGTTCTCCTGGCAGTCTATGATATATTCAACACTCTTTTCCAGAAACACAGCTCAAAGGCATCAATTCTCTTTCTATAATCCCTATTCACTGTCCAACTCTATGATGCATAGCACATATATGATGCAAAGACTATAGCCTGGATCAGGTGCACCTTAGTCATCAACCTGACATTGTTGCTCTTCAGTACTCTTGAGAGGTCCCTTGCAGCTGACTTTCCCAATACAATTCATCTCCTGATTTCCTGGCTGCTGTTACTAAGAGTGTTGACTGTGGAACCAAGTAAACGAAAACTATTAACTATCTCAATCTCTTCACCATCCATACTGATGCTGCCAATTGGCCCAGTGGTGAGAATCTTTGTTTTCTTGATGTTGAGCTTCAATCCTATTGAAGACTGCAGTTTATCACCCCTAAAATCCCACTGGATGATTGGTTAGCTTTGAGTCGATTCCAACTCCATAGTTAACAACAACAATAATAACAAAAATAATTGTGACATAGATAGTATTTTAATCACCCTTAAAAAATATATTTAAGTCAGAGTCTCATGTTCTTGTTGTAAGATGACAGAGTTAATGGAACATCATAGTGACCTCGTATGCAATAACAAAACACTGATTTATTCTGTACCATGCCCAAATAGAAAGTCTGAGTTCTTTTACAATTGAAGCGATTATCTCTATTGTAGTATTGGAGACAAAAAAAAAATCCCCACATATATCAGTTTTTTTTCTCCATTTCAAAATGGAAATGACTTCCCTGGTCTATAAATAAGTAAATCATTCCAAAGGCTCAGTTATTGTTAAGAGACATATTTCCATATGTTCATTCTGATTAAGCATGATTCTTTTTCTGCCAGTAAGAGCTTATATTTAAATACAAACAAACATTTATTTAGAGTTGGACAATGACTAAGAATGACAGAATAAGAACCTATGACTTTGAGTTGTAGTGCTAAAGAAGAGTACTGAAAATAGCATGGGCTGTCAAGAGAACAAATAAGCCTGTCCTGATGAGGGTGAAACCAAATTAATTTTTGGGGATAAGAATTTTGAAACTCATTTTCACATACTTTTGGTGTATTGCCAGAAGGAAATAGGCCTTGGAGAAGGATATTATTCATGGAAGTGTGGAGGGTCAGAGCTGGACAGGAAGAGTCTGGATGAAACTGACTGACACAGTGACTGGGGCAATGGGGACAGGTGTGTTGGAGTCAATGTGATTAGTTCAGAATAGGACAGGGTTCAGGGCTATTGTGAATAGGTCACTAAGAGTTGTAGTTAACTCCTAGGCACTTAACAACAACATACTGAAAATATAATTGATTTGACTCCAACTATATGTCTTTCTGTCATTTATTTGAAGTGATAGCTACATAAGGAAATGGCTTGGTAAGTTAATAGGGATACTTCTGATTGTAGGAAAATAGTTAAACCAATTGTCTGGTCAACGAAATATTCTAACTAATTCCCATAGAGTGTAGATGGATGACTGATAAATACATTAATATAAGACAAGGAATGAATCTAATAACAATTCTCAAATGAGTTAAAATAAGTAGTAGATAAAACAAGATGGAAGATTAGTGTCTAGAGAGAAGATAATGGGGCATGGGGGCACAGGGTCATAAGTATATTTCTGAAAGGACCAGAAGGAATGAAAATAGCATGACCACTCTCCCCCTGGAGCAGAAGGCAGATAAAGTGTCCATAGTCCAGCCCTCTAGTGATTCCTCTAGTGACACACAAGTAACAAGAGGTTCAATATTTGTTGTTCATTTATGGACTTGACTCACAGTTGTTGTTGTTGTTGCTATGTGCCGTCGAGTCGGTTGCGACTCATAGCGACCCTATGTACAACAGCCCTAAACTCCGCTCTGCCCTGTGCCAATCGCACTGTCCCTGACACTCCCATATCAATTATCCCAGTCACTGAATCAATCCACATCATAGAGGGCCTTCCTCTCCTGTGCTATCCCTCCACCCTCCCAAGCATGATGTCCCTCTCCAAGGACCTGTCTCTCCTCACAACATGTACAAAGTATGTTAGA
>NW_006400132.1:1626569-1631699 GCF_000299155.1 Elephantulus edwardii
TGTCAGAGGCAGTGAGATTGGCACAGGATAGAGCAGGGTTTAAGGCTGTTGTGTATATAGGGTCGCTATGAGTCTCAAGTGACTCAACAGCACATAACAGCAACAACAAGGTGAAAATTGTTTTAATAAAATATAAAGTACACACATAAAATACATAAATAAATAGAGTAGCTTTTTTTAGTTCTCCATGTTTAAGCCTTTTGTTCAGATTTTGTTTATATATATATTCTTTCCCATGTATATTCAGTATATATGCTGAATAAATCATTGAAGAAGTTAGACTCTATGAAGAAACATGTGAAAGCAGAATAGCAGGAGATTGGGGAAACAGCGGAATGCTCCCTGATGTGTGTTTTTGGGTGGTGAGAGCCAGTGAGAATGCTTGATTGTGGAGGATTGTGGACTGAAGGAGCTCATGGAGTTTGAACCATGCTTTGGTTCTTAAATTCACATTAAATTGCTTTTGGTCAAACATTCTTCTAGGTGATATAGCACTGGTCCGTCCATATGCTGTACAGAAGTAACTTGTGGTTGCTGTGATGCTTAACACTGTGACACTGATGTGTCCAATGTGATAATGGTCACCCATGGTGGATATTGGTTGATGGAGTTCCCTGATTAAAACAAGCTTGGAAACAGGAATGACATCCATTTCTGAAACAGCTTGTATCCAGGAACCCTATGAACTTGGAGAAATGATGAAAATTATACAAGTGTTCAGATCTTTCATTCATAGGGTCACTATTAGTTGCTAAAGACTCTACGACACTTAACAATAACAGCAACAGCTTTTAAAAAAAATATTAATTTTATCCATATGTACCCACACATCATACAGAGCTGGTTTGTAATTTTGCTTTCAATTGTGGTTTTAAAATTATATCTAGTCTTGGAACTGAAGTTCCAAGAATAAAAGAATAGAATATAAATTAATGTTAACACTTTCAAGCCATCAACATAATTCTACTTTAATTGTCCTACAAATAACAGAAGTTAAACCCATCTTAATATTTGAGTTGAAAATGCTAAATTTCATTTCTTATTGATGTTGTTATTCTTATATGCCATTGAGTCACTTGTGACTCATAGCAACCCTATGTACAACAGCCCTAAACTCTGCTCTGTCCTAGGCCAATCTCACTGTCTCTGATACACCCATCCCTATTACCCCAGTAACTGAATCAATCCACCTCGTAGACGGCCTTCCCCTCCTGCGCCAACCCTCCACCCTCCCAGTCATGATGTCCCTCTCCAAGGACCAGTCTCTCCTTACAACATGACTGAAGTATGTCAGACAAAGCCGCAGAATCCTTGCCTCCAAGGAGCAGCCTGGTCTCTCCAGGATCAATCTGTTTTCTTAGCAATCCATGGTACCCTTAATACACTTCTCCAGCACTAGAGCTCAAAGCCATCAATTCTTCTATCCTCCCTAGTTATTGTCCAACTCTCTGATGCATAACAATTGACTGCAAAGACCATATAGCCTGTATCACACGCACCTTAGTGTCCAGAGAGAAACCATTGCTCTTCAGTACTTTGAAGAGGTCCCTAACAGCAGACTTTCCCATCGCAACACATCTTTTAAATTTCTGGCTGCTGATGCCAAGAATGTTGACTGTGGAGCCAAATAAACTAAAACTGTGAACAATCTCAATGTCTTCACCACTCATCATGATGCTGCTAATTGGTCCTGTGGTGAGAATATTTGTCTTCTTGACATTGAGCCTCAGTCCATATTGGAGGCTGCAGTCCTTGACCCTCAACAGCAAACGCTTCAGGTCCTCCTCAATTTCAGCAAGCAGGGTTGTGTCATCTGCATAATGCACATTGTTGATAGATCTTCTGCCAATCTTGACCCCACGTTTCTTCTCATAGAGCCCAACCTCGCAATTAATCTGTTCTGCATACAGGTTGAAAGGGTATGGAGATAGGCTGTATCCCTGGCGTACGCCCTTCCCAATTTTGAACCATGCAGTGTGCCCTTTCTCTGTTCTGACGACTGCCTCTTGGTCCAAGTATAGGTTTCTCATTAGCACGATCAAGTGTTCTGGGATTCCTATTCTTCTCAGAGTCAACCGCAGTTTGTTATGATCCACACAGTCAAATGCCATTGCATAATCAATGAAACACAGACATTCCTCTGGTATTTCCTGCTTTAAGCTAAAATCCATCTAACATCAGCTACAATATCCTTAGTACCACAACCCCTTCTAAACACAGGCTGGTCTTCTGGCACTTCTCTGATGATGTGCTGTTCCAGTAGGTTTTGGAATCTTCAGTAGAATCTTGCTTACATGTGAAATTAATGATATTGTTCTATATTTTCCACACTGTTGGGTCACCCTTCTTTGGAATGAGAACAAATATAGATCTCTTCCAGTCTGTTGGCCATGTGGCTGTTCTCCAGATTTCTTGGAACAACTTGGTGAGCACATCCAGGGCAGCATCTGTTAGCTGAAATATGTCAATCCGTATACCATCTATTCCTGGGGCCTTATTTTTTTGCCATTTCCTTCAAAGCAGCTTGAACTTCTTCCTTCATTGCCATAGGCTCTTGCTCATATGTTGTTTCAGTAAATTCTTCTGTGTCTGTCAATTCCTTTTGATACAGTGAATCTATATTTTTTCCATCTTCCTTTAATACTTTCTGGATCATTTAGCAGCCTGCCTAAAGCATCCTTGATCATAGCAATTCAAGATTTGAATTTGTTCTTCACTTCCTTGAGCTTAAGAAATGCTGAGTGAGTTCAGCTCTTTTGATTTACTGACTCCAACTCTTTGCACATTTCATTGTAATATTTTACTTTGCCATCCTGCTCTGCCTTTTGAAATCTTCTGTTCAGCTCTTTAGTATCTTGAATTCTTCCTTGTCCTTTGGCTTTTCTGTGCTCCAGTATAAAATTCAGAGTATCTTCCGACATCCATTTTGGTCTTTTCTTCCTCCTCTGTCGTTGTAATGACCATTTTCAGTCTTCCTGGATGGTACCCTTTATATTCTCCCACAACTGATCTGGTTTTCGCTCATTGGTGTTCAAGGCCTCAAACCTTTCTCTGAGATGGTTCTGAAAGTCAAATGGGATAGACTCAAGGTCATATTTTTGTTCCCGAGGATTCAATTTAATTTTCCTCAGGTTCAGCTTGAACTTGCATATGAGTAGTTGGTGGTCTGTTCCACAGTCAGCTCCTGGCCTAGTTTTCACAGCTAATGGTGAGCTTCTCCAGCAGTTCTTTTCTCAGATGTAATGAATCTGATTCCTATGCATACCATCAGGTGAAATTCATGTGTATAACTTGCATTTATGTTTCTTTTATAATGTAAGTCACTGATTGTGGAAAATTCAACCATTTTATCTCCAGCTTCATTTCTGTCACTGAGTCATGTTTTCCAACTACTGATTATTATTATTATTATTTATTATTATTGCTACTACTATTATAACTTTCAAGTTTAATATAACCAACACCTACCTGAATGAATAGAAACATTTTCTCCTATGCAAGCTATTATTTGTTATAGGAATGAATACTCATTATTGCTAAACAAACTATAGAATACAGAATAACTTGAAAGTGTACTATAACTGTATATTCCTGGGTGCCACAAATTATGTGCCCATTTTCCATTAACCTAGACACTGTTTATTTGAACCTAAGCAACATTGTCCCAGCAAAAAGGTTATGCCATTTGCTTCTATAAAGATATAAACTAAGGAAATCCAAATGAAAAGTTTTACTCTGTAGAATATTTGGTATCTCTGAATATCAATCAATTCAACAGCTATGGGCTTGGTACTATAAATATAACCAGCAGCAGAAAAAATAAGTCAAAACATTTTGTTTACTGATAACTTTGATCCATATCACCATCTCTTAAATGTGTAATTACAAAGATGGGTTCTCTGAGGTTCAAAGGTTTCTTTGCACCAAAGTGTATAGCAACTTTCAACTCTGTAAGTTTTTCATTGTCTAACTCGAGAAAAGGTAGAAAATTATTACCTTGCTGCTTTAATTTTTTCTCCAAACAAATTGTTCTTTTTATAACGAAAGGAAAATACGAAACCTTATTTTTACTTTTTACATATCACAATTCTTCATCCATCTCTTTTTAAATGTAAAAAAATTTACTTTTTTTCTAATTGACTAAGAAATAATTACAAAATATCTTTTATTATGCCTTATTTGTATATACATCCTTAATGAAAATAAACTTCTTAAGTTAGCAGGGCGAGTAAATAATAATCCTACTTCAAAATTTGAAGACTGGATTATGAAGTATTGGTTTTTTTGATGGTATTTTTTTTCTTGTTCCTCTACCACCATTGATTGCCACCTACTCTCCATATTTAGTGTCACATGCAATTTTTCTTCTCTGTTTTCCTGCCCTAGCTTTCAGTCTTACAATACTGGAAAATATACGCTCTGTGAGTTTTTTAAAATTAAATTTGTCTTATTTTTTTCCTGTCTGAAGTTCCATTATATTAAAAGGGTCACAGACAGATATTAATTCACATCCTCAACCCTCCTACTACCACCAGCGGGGGCTTGGGGGTGGGGAGGAGAACCAACCAAAAACACTTTTCTTGCACAAATCTCCATAATTCTAGGTATCATTAATAGTTGATTTTCCATGGCAAAAAGCTGCACTCCATTCCTGAAGGCTCAGTGTTTGAATTTACCAGATGTTTGACTAGAGAAGAATGGGCAATCTTTTCGTGTGCTAGTCAGATTTGATTCAATGGTACACAACAAGGAAAAAAAATTATTTTCAAGTTTAAAGTAATTTGTCAAATTATTTTCCCATGATACTAAATAAAAATGCATTTCGATAAGACATTTAATTGTTGTTGTTGTTGTTGTTGTTACGTACCGCCAAGTCGCTTGGGACTCATAGCGACCCTATGTACAACAGTCCTAAACTCTGCTCTGTCCTGTGCCAATCACACTGTCTCTAAAATTCCCATCCCGATTATCCCAGTCACTGAATCAATCCACCTCATAGAGGGCCTTCCCCACCTGCGCTGTCCCTCCAACCTCCCAAGCATGATGTCCTTCTCCAAGGACCGGTCTCTCCCCACAACATGTCCGAAATATGTTAGACGGAGCCTCAGAATCCTTGCCTCCAAGGAGCCA
>NW_006400132.1:1632189-1640727 GCF_000299155.1 Elephantulus edwardii
TGCATCCCTGGTGTACGCCCTTCCCAATTTTGAACCATGCAGTGTTCCCTTGCTCTGTTCTGACGACTGCCTCCTGGTCCAAGTATAGGTTTCGCGTTAGAATGATCAAGTGTTCTGCGATTCCCATTCTTCTCAGAATCAGCCATAGTTTGTTATGATCCACACAGTCAAATTCCTTTGCATAGTCAATGAAACACAGATAGACAGTCCTCTGGTATTCTCTGCTTTCAGCTAAGATCCATCTAATATCAGCTATAATATCCCTAGTACCATGACCCCTTCTAAACCCAGCCTGGACTTCTGGTAGTTCTCTGCTGATGTGTTGTTCCCGTCGTTTTTGGATAATCTTCAGTAAAATCTTGCTTGCATGTGAAATCAGTGAGATTGTTCTGTACTACTATTTAATAGTTCTTATTAATATTCATGTCTCTTTATATTTACACTTACATTTTAATATTTATTTTGTGGATTTTTGTTGTTGCTGTTGTTATGTGCCGCCAAACTCATAGCGACCCTATAACAACAGCCCTAAATTCTGCTCTATCCTGTGCCAATGTTAACTGTCTCTAACACACCTACCCCAATATCCCCGACACTGAATCAATCCATCTCATGGATGAGGGTCTTCATTTCCTGCGCTATCCCTCCATCTTCTCAAGCATGCCATTTCTCTCCAAGAGGTCCCGCCTTGCAATATGTCTAAAGTATATCAGATGAATCTTCAAAATCCTTGCCTCCAAGGATCAGCCTGGCTTCACCCTCTGTAGGATGAACTTGTTTGTCCTCTTAGCAACCCACTGCATAGGCAATACTCTTCTCCAGCACCACGACTCCAAGGCATCAATTATCTTTCTATCGTCCGTGGTCATTGTCTAGTTTTTTTATGCATAGCAAGTGACTGCAAAGATCATAGCTTTTATCAGATGTGCCTGAGTCTCTAGACTGACTGACATTGTTGCTATTCTGTACTTTGTAGAAATATCTGACAGCCGACTTTCCCCAATGTAATTCATCTTTTTATTACCTCGCTTTTGGTACCAAGAGTGTCAATTTTAAAGCCAAAGGAACTGAAGCTGTTAACAAACTCAGTCTTTTCCCTATCTATCATGATGCTGCCAATCAGCCCAGGGATGAAAATCTCTCGTTTGATGTTAAGCTTCAGTTCATATTTAAGTCTGCAGTCCTTTTTAGAAAATATATTTTCTAATATTTACTAGCAGGTGTTTATAAATAATAACTACTATAACATTTATCAATATAAGTTTTAATAAGTTTTCTTTGCAAATATTAACTGAAATTCAACAAATTTTTCATATTTACTGGGCATACACAACAAATTTGTGTTTCAGTGATGATGTGAGAATTATTTTATCATATTATATCTAATTAGAAATAATTATTTACAATACAGGAAGAATTGAAAACGTCCACTTTATTTTTTTTAAATTTCCACTTTAACTATCACACACTTGCCAAAATATTTTATTGCTCTAAGCCACTATAGAGCCACATATGCTATTAATTCCTATTATAGATGATGCAGGAATATTTATTACTTAAATTCAAGTCATTCACAATTAAAATGCATCTATCTCAACATTTAGGTTTGAGAAAAGTTATACCTGACATTAAAATGAAATATTTTTACTTTAAATAAAACCTACTTGGTTCACTATTTTGAACACTTGAGACTGAATATGAATTTTTTTTAAATCAGGAAAATAGATTGGTGACATTCTGCATAGCATATTACACTTTAAGTAAAGATAATAATTTAAATCCACTTACAACACTGTGGGAGAAAAAAGGAAAGTCTCCTCCCATTAAAATTTATGTCAAAAGAATGTCCACTGCACTGGATTTTAGTTTAGTTGTAGTAAGCTACCTCTTACCAGTTTGAGCCTCTGAAAGCATGAAATTTCTGTTACAGTAACACATGTATATAATAATAAATCTTAATATTGTCTTCCCTTCTTTATTTGTTTTATGTGAAAATTCCCTGTGCAATTTTATTTATGGTGGTGTTATGTGTATCAAGATGACTCCAACCAGTAGCAATCCTATGTATAACAGCTCTGAACCCTGCTCTATTCTCAGGTGATTTCATCATCTCTCAAAAATGAATACCTATTACCCCAGTCACTAAGACAATTCAACTACTATAGTAGTATTGTCTATCTACTATTTTAGTTTTGCTAATATTTGTTTTGTGTATCTTTCATTTGGTGCACATATATTTATTATTGTTGTATCTTTTTGTTCTATCGACCCTTTAAGCATTATGTAGTGATCTTCCTTGTCTGTTAGGCTGGTTTTTGTATTGAAATTTATTTTAGCAGAGATTAAAATTGCTACTCCTGCTTTTTTCTGGTTACTATTTGCTTCCCATATTTTCCCCACCCTTTTATTTTTAGTCTTTCTTTATCTTCATTTCTCAAGTGTGTCTCTCGTAGACAGCATATTGATTGATTTTGTTATTTTATCCACTCTAATACTCTTTTTTTTCTCTTCAGTGGTACATTCAAACCATTCACAGTTAGGGTGATTATTGAGAGGGAGGGTTTATTTATATCATTTTGTTGAGTTCTTTTTGGTGTTGTTGCTAGTTACTTTGGTCCATCCTGCTTTCTGTGGCACCTCTGTAAGAAGGATATCTCTTAGTGTTTCGTGCAATGCTGGTCTTCTTTTTGCAAGCTTCCTTAGGTTCTATTTCTCGAGGAACAACTTACTCTCTTCCTATTTGATGGACAATTTTTCTCGGTACAGTATTCTTGGTTGACAGTGTTCTTTGAGAGTTTGATATATGTCATTCCACTGTGTTCTTGCTCACATGGTTCCTGCTCAGAAATTGTCATTTAATCTTATTTGTTATCCCTTAAAGGTTACTGTTTGTTTTTCCCTTACTGTTTTCAGAATTTTCTCCTTATCTTGGCTCTGGCAAATTTGACTATGATGTGCCTTGGAGTCTATATATGCTTTTGGGGTCTATTCTATATGATGTTCTCTCAGCGTCTTGAATATATATTCTCTCATTCTTCATTATGTCTGGAAAGTTTTCTTCTAGTAATTCTTCCACAACTTTCTCAGTGCCTTAACTTGCCTTTTCCTGTTCTGAGATTCCAATGATTCATTTATTATTTCTCTTGATGGTGTCCCACATTAGTCTTAGATTTTCTTCTTTTTCCTTCCTTTTTTTTATTCTGCCTTTTGCTCTAGAAGATCAGTGGTGACAATTTTATCTTCTATCTCACTGGTTCTGTTTTCCATCTCTTCACCTCTGTTCATGTGTCCCTCCATCATGTTGATAGTGTCTGAAACATTGAACCTAATATTTTGGATTGTGGTTTCTTTTTTTACCAGTGCCACTAAATGACTCATTTATCTGCAGTGTTCTGGATTGTTTTTTAAGCTCCCCCTGTTTTTTACTTGCAGTTTCCTGTAATTCTTCAAGTTTGTCTTTCATCTTTTGAAAAAACTCAATCATTATTTTTTTAAATTCTGTGTCAGAAAGCTCTAGCAGATATTTCTGGCTTCAGGAAATCCATTAATACTGTGTCATATTTGGGTGATGACATCTTGCTTTGTGCTTGTGTAGGGTGACTGGTATCCTGCTTCCTTTGTGACCTTGCTTTGGTAGAGTTTTTCATGCCTGAAGTGATGATAAGTTCTTGATCTGAAGACACTGCCCTAGAAAATGGTGGGGCAGATAATCACCCTCTGTTTCTCTCTGAACTTCTGACTCAAGGGAAGTTTCATTTCAGGGCCTGTGAAAGCAGCCTCTTATAGCTAAATCAGATCAAGCTGTTCTGGATTAAAGGTAAGTTAGTTGACTGGACGTGTAGACACAGGTTTGGAGCAGAATGGAGGGCAGGGCAGGTATGGGGGGGGACAGACATTCATGGGGACCTCATTTGAGATTTCAGTTGTCTGAGTGTGCTCATGTACAGGATCCTTACTAAAATTCCAGTTGATTGGCTCTCACACAGTGGCTCTCACTCAGTGACTCTCACCTTATGGCTCTCACTCCAGTGGGGCTCTGGGTCCAGTGGGGGTTAAGAAAAGTCAGTCAAATTCCCACTGACCCTCTTACTCCTGGCCTGTTGGTGGGGCTTAAGAAAAACAATAAAATTCCCACTGACCTGCTTTCTTCTGGCAGGTGGGTCTCACAGCATCTCAGCTGGCAGCTTTCACCGGGGTCCAGGGCTCACTGCTTCTGGGCTCCCAAACTAATTAGCTTACTAGAAGTTCCAACTCAAAGTCCTTCTGCCTGCATTGGTCTCTGTGTGCTCTGCCAATCCTGAACAATTTTTTTTAAATAGAAACAAACATATTTTCTCTATTGCACATATAAGTTAATTATAGAATCTAAAAGCATGAACATAAGTTTTATTAGAGAAATAAGTAGCATGATATTATATGCACTGAAGAAAACAAGTCTTTGTAATTTGTTTTACTTTTGTGTGGGTGTTATAGATTCTATGTGTCAAGAACAGATCCATTTCCAAAACTCTATGAACATGGGGGAATAACCAATGTTATACAAGTGTTCAGGTCTTTCACTCATAGGGTAGCTATGAGTCGTCTATGACTTGACAGCACTTAACAACAACAACAATATATTGTTTAAAATCACTTCACATTTTAGTTTTCTTTGAACACGTTTGAACAACAAATGGTAATGAAGGAACAAGTCCAAAGTGTACTTAAGGTACAGGGAAAACAAAACAAAAGACAAAAACTCTTGTAATTGGTGGGATTCCAATAGTTCAGATGTTTCATCAAAAGTTACAACCTTAGATACAGTTGTAAATGGATGTATGGGAAAATAAATTTAGAAGACATTTTCCTGGACAACTGAGTGTAAGAAATCCATATAAAAAGTTCTCTGATACAATGAATGGATTGAAGAAAAAATTATTATTACCACATGCAATAAAACCTGGATGATTTTTCAGAAATGGTTTGAATAGGAAACTGCTAGAAACCTGGATTTGGAAGAGATCATGGAATAAAAATGTTCATGTCAAATGGATTATAATTGAACGCAGAGAAAAACAGAAGGACATTTACTTTTGTTTCATTAACAATACAAAGGCATGACTTTGTGGATAATAAAAAGTTATGGATAGAATTGAAAAGGATGGAAATTCCAGAAAACCCAATTACTCTCATGTGTAATCTTTATTATACCAGGAAGTAGTTATAAGAGGACTGAATAAGGAGATACAGGATGGTTTAAAATCAGGAAAAGTTGTGTGGCAGGCTTATCTCATTTTTTCATATCTATTACATATGTATATGAACAAATAGTTTGAGAATTTGGATTATATGAAGAGAAAGGTAACATCAGGACTGAATGAAGACTCATCAATCTTGCTTCCAGAAAGCATGAAGTAGAAAAGGCATGGGAAAAGTAAAACAACAGAGAAGAAGAAAAAAGAGACAATAATGCAATAATACTGATGTTTTATTCAGAAGTGAAAGTAGTAAAGAAGACTTGAAGCAATTTCTAAAGACCAAAAATTTCAGTATGGGTTACACTTCAACAACAAGAGAAAAAAAAAAATTCTTACAATTGAGCCAATAAGTAATATCATAAAAAAGAAAAAGGTTGACGTTACTACAATTTCATTTGGCTTGAATTCACAATCAACACCAATGGTGAAATTGTCAAAAAATTGGAAGAAATGTAATGAACAAATCTGATGTCAAGGATCATTTTAAAGTATGAAAGAGATTCCTTTGCCTTAAGCTAGCAAATTTACAATATTTCTTTATGTGCATCTGAAAGTTGGGCAATAGATATCTATTATTTTAGAATTGTGGTCTAATTGTGGTATAGTATTTTCATAATACTGCTGTGTTTAATTTAAGTCCATTGTATCAGTCGCTACATAAACCCTTCTCCTTGAGTTATCTTCTCTTTCAGATCTACTTTTTCAAACATGTTACTTTTCTCCAGAAACTAGTATTTGTTGATGACATGTCCAAAGCATGTGAGATAAAAATATCATTATTTGCTTCTAAGTAAGAGTACTCTGGCTTCATTTCTCCAAGAATAAATGTCTTTGGACTTTTGATAATTCATGGAATATTAAATATTCTTTACCAATACCACAATTCAAAGCAAAAATTCTTCAGTCTTCCTTATTTATTGTTCAACTTTCAATGTGTATAGGGCAACTGAACATACCATGACTTGGGTCAGGCATATCTTCATTTTTAAATTAACATTCTTGTTCTGTGGTACATTTAAAAGGGTCCTTAGTAGCACATTTGCCCAATGAAATACAGTATCTTATTTCCATGACTATTGATTTTAGAACCAAGTACATTTAAACGCTTGGATGCTTCATTTGTTTCTCTATCATTTTGTTATTTATTAGTCATTACAAGGAATTTGTTCTTTTTTATGCTAAGGTTATAATCTTTGTCTTTTCTTCCTTAAGTAACTTCTAAAACCTTGCCATTTTCCCTGAAATGCACATTTCTTTAATCCAACTTCCAGATCATAATTAAGGGCTTATGCTAGCAAAGTGATAAGTAAAACACCAGGCCAGAAATCACACTTAGTGATATTAGCTGACTTCAAGGAATGTGACCTGATACAATTTATTATGACCATTCATATATTTTCTTTCTCTCTTAACTGTTCTCAATTAAGATATTAACATAATAACATTATCTAATTTGTATTAAATATTTTACATATAAACACATACACCTAATTTGTAAATAAAAATAAAGATATATAAACATATAGAATTAATTTAGTACAATTAAGAAAATTCCTAGTTTTGACAACATAAAACAGAAGAAAATAAATTTCAACGTAGCTATCTATAGTTAACTAAAATACAGTATTTTCTTTGCCTTTAATACTATTTCTTTACCTTTTTCTTAGTTTGTGTATGTTTACAGTTGGGGGAAAAAAGAAGTGATATATTATTTATACTTTCCTTTCCTTCTTTTTATCTTATTTCAGAGTGGCAGCCCTTTGTTCGTTCTATACATTCCTAAACAAAAATTGTGATTTTTTTTTTTTAAGTAAAAGACATAGGTCATAGTGTGGGAAGGAGAGACATGTATAAAGCAAGTGTCTGGGAGAAAGGGAGAAGAGAGGAATATTTGTGCATCCTAATAGCAGTGATGGTCCACACCCCACTGTGTAGGTAAAGTTTTCAAAGTTTTGGAGAACACACTCTCTTTGGATTACCCAAGAAACAGCCTGGGGCAAAAAGCTTTTGTGGTAAATCTTTACTGACAGATGAGTTTCCAAAGTAACTGAATGAGATGAATTTCCAAAGTTACTGAATGGAGGTGCTTGAGGAGATGAGACAGGAGAGAAGAGGGAGTAAATATAAAATACTACATTACAAATCTGATCACAGTTTAAAGTAAAAATATAATTGGTTGTTGTGACACATGAGACTATTTCCAAAAAATGCTGCTTGAAACTGCAGCATCTCAGAACATTTAATGTGGGTAGAACGGAAGTCAAAGAAATTTAGTCAATTAATCACAAATAAACTCCTATGACATCCATCTTCTCCCCTGGCTACTGGTACTGGGCCAACCCAATGCAGCCACTAAGCCCCAGATCTTGGCTCATGTTCAGCAGGAAGTAGCTAGAAAAGATATGTCACCTCTTTTCTCACTAAAGAGGCTGGGATGTCAGGCCCAGACCAAGGTCAATGAGGAAAATGAAAGATTCAGATAATATTAACATGTCAACAAAAGGAGTGAATGGCCTCATCCACCTGGCTAAACCACAATGGAATGCCCCTCTCTTCTCTTCCCTCCCTAAAGGTACTTATTTTAAAGTAACCTACCCAATCCACCTTTGGAAACAGAAGCGACATCCACTTCAGTAAATAGCTTGCCTCCGGGAAACCTATGAACCTGGAGAAAGAATGAAAGTCACAAAGCAAGTGTTGAGGATTTTTGTCATAGGGTCACTGAGTCCCTAAGACTCAGGGCACTTAACAACAACAACAACAACTCACCTTAGGGTGTGGTTTTTCCCTGTCTGTCTCTCTCTCTCTAGATTAAGGAATCCTGCCCAGGAGCCCTCTTAATAAAGCTGCTTTAATTTTCTTAAAAAAAATTTAAAAAAAATTAACTCATAGATAAGCAACCATAGGGTTTCCATTAAAGTCTGTAAGTCATATGAGAGTTTCCCCATCTTTCTCCCTTGGATTCGAACAGAGAATCACTGCCTTTAATTAAGCAGAATAACTCTTTATGGACTATACCATCAGACTTATGCCTAATTCTCACATAACTGTCAGTGTTCCCCTAAATATAATTGTAATTTTTGTGGCTTAGATATGCTCATTAGCCATTTATTAGAGGAAGCAGTAAATAGAACCATGTCAAGGTTCATATTTCTAATATCCTTCCTGTTGTTGTTGTTGTTGTTGTTATGTGCCGTTGAGTCGCCTGCGACTCATAGCGACCCTATGTACAACAGCCCTAAACCTTGCTCTATCCTGTGCCAATCGCACTGCCTCTGACACACCCATCCCGATTACCCCA
>NW_006400132.1:1648157-1649621 GCF_000299155.1 Elephantulus edwardii
CTGCCTCTTGGTCTAAGTATAGGTTTCTCATTAGCAAGAGCAAGTGTTCTGGGATTCCCATTCTTCTCAGAGTCAGCCACAGTTTGTTATGATCCACATAGTCAAATGCCTTTGCATAGTCAATGAAACACAGATATATACTCCTCTGTTATTCCCTGTTTTCAGTCAAGATCCATCTATCCCTCTTACCATGACCCCTTCTAAACCCAGCCTGGACTTCTGGAAGTTCTCTGCTACTGTATTGGTCCAGTCATTTTTGGATAATCTTCAGCAGAATCTTGCTTGCATATGAAATTAATGATATAGTGAGGTAAAATTCCTTATCAGTATTTAAAATCTCTATTGCTGATCACAATATCTCTTGAGAATTTGCTTATTTTAGAAATTATTTTAACTTCTCATTTATTGTTTCAAGTATATTTTCTACATTGTTGTTGTTGTTATAAGCCATCAAGTCATTTGCAACTCATAGCAACCCTAGAGCACTATACGAGAGCACTAACTGACATTCTATCCTGTGCCAACCTCGCTGTCTCAAACACACTCATTCCCACCACTCCACTCATAGAATCAATCCACCTCATCGAGGGTCTTCCTCTCAAGCGCGCTGTCCCTCCACTCTCCCAAACATGATGTTCCTCTCCAAAGAACAGTCTCTCCTTGCAACATGCCCTAAGTATGGTAGACGAAGCTTCAGAATCCTTGACTCCAGGGAACATTCCGGCTTCAACCTCTCTAGGACAAACCTGTTTGTTCTCCTAGCAGTCTATGATATATTCAACACTCTTCTCCAGCACCACAACTCAAAGGCATCAATTCTTTTTCTATCATCCCTAATCACTGTCCAACTCTCTGATGCATGGCATGTAATTGCAAAGACTATAGCCTGGATCAGGCACACCTTAGTCTCCAGCCTGACGTCATTGCACTTTCACTACTCTTGAGGGGTCCCTTACAGCTGACTTTCCCAATGCAATTCATCTTCTAATTTCCTGGATGCTGTTACCAAGTAAACGAAAACTGTTAACTATTTCAATCTCTTCACCATCCATACTGATGCGGCCAATTGGCCCAGTGGTGAGAACCTTTGTTTTCTTGATATTGAGCTTCAATCCATATTAAAGGCTGCAGTCCTTGAACTTCTGCAGCAAGCGCTCCAGGTCCTCCTCAGTTTTAGCAAGCAGGGTTGTGTCATCTGCATAATGCAGGCTGTTGACAATTCTTCCACCAATCCTGATACTACATTCCTCCTTGTACAGCCCAGCATCTTGGATGATCTCTTCTGCATACAGATTGAAGAGGTATGGAGACAAAATAGATCCCCGACGGACCACTTTCTTGATTTTGAACCATCCAGTGTCTGCCTGCTCTGTTCTGACAAATGCCTCTTGGTCCAAGTATAGGTTTCTCATTAGCACAATCAAATGTTCTGGGATTCCCATTCTTCTCAGAGTCAGCCATAGC
>NW_006400132.1:1649721-1656737 GCF_000299155.1 Elephantulus edwardii
GCATGATGTCCCTCTCTAAAGACCTGTCTCTCCTTACAACATGTCCAAAGTATGTCAGGCGAAGCCCCAGAATTCTTGCCTCCAAGGAGCAGCCTGGCTTAACCCTCTCTAGGATGAATCTGTTTGTTTTCCTGGCAGTCCATGGTGCATTCAATACTCAAAGGCATCAATTAAAACCCTATCCTTCCTAGACATTGCTAAATTGATTCGTACTCATAGAAGCTCAGTGTAACACAGGAACTCCTGCCTTATCTGGGCCAGCCTCACAATCTCCACTGTGCTTCTTAGTCTAGTTGTTGATGTCACTGTATCTATCAGCCTAACTTAGTGTCTATTTGCCCAACACTGACTCTACTTTCTCCAGAGACTATTCTTTATTGGTATCATATACCCAAAATATGTTGTGTTGTAGTTAAGTGCCCTCAGTCATAGGCAACTCATAGCCACCCTATGAATGAAAGACCTGAACTCTTGTATATAATTTTCATCATTTCCCCAGGCTCATATAGTTTCTGGAAGCAAGCTATTTCGGAAGTGGATACTACTCTTGCTTCCAAGCTTGTTTTAATCAAGGAGCTCCACCAAACACTGTCCACCATGGGTGACCATTATCACATTTGACACATCAGTGTCACAGTTTTCAGCATCATAGCAACCACGAGTTACCTCTATACAACAAGTGGATAGGCTATATGACCTAAAAGAATGCTTGACCAAAAACAATTAAAAACAAGCCTGAGGGCCATGGATTAAAGTTATCCACCTTTGGCTTGGTAGCATCACCCAAAAATATATGAGGCAATAATATTATCATCTGCTTCTAAATTCCAAAGTGGATTATTAACTCCTTATGAAGTTCACAATGTACTGAATATTCTTCACCAATATCACAATTTAAATGGATCAATTATCCTTCAAGCTTCTTTATTGTTGTAGTTATGTGCCATAGACTATGACTCATAGTAACCCTATCAATATCTCTGAACCCTGCCCTATCCTGAGCCAAACTCACTGTCTTTAACATACCTGTTCATATCGCATGATTGCTGATGCCAAGAGTAGTGATTGTGAATCTGAGCAAGATGCAATTGTTAACAATTTCAATCTCTTTTCCATCATTCATGACATTATTGGCCTAGTAGTCAGAATATTTGTTTGATGCTGAGATGTAATCCATATTGCAACTTGCAGTTCTTGACCCTATGAAACAAACACTTCAGAATCTCCTCAGGTTACTTGAGCAAAGAGGTGTCACCTACATGATGCATGTTGTTAATGAGACTTCCTCCAATCCTGATGCTATATTCTTCTTCATAAAATTCAGTCCAGAATGATCTGTTCGGAGTATAAATTGAAAGAGTATGGAGAAATGAGAACTCTTTCTTGATTTTGAACCATGAAGTGTTTCCTTACTCTATTCTAGCAACTGCTTTCTGGTCTAAGTATAGTTTTCACATGAGCACAATCCAAAGGTCTGGGATTCCCATCCTTCCCATCCTTTGGCACAATTTATTGTGATCCACACAGCCAATGCCCTTGTATTGTCAATAAAACACTGGTACTCTGCTTTCAAGCCAACTTCCATCTGATATTGGAATGATGTCTGTACTGCCACAGTCCTTTTAAACCCAGCTTGTATTTCTGGTAGTTCTCTGTCAATGTAATCTTCCAATCATTTTTGATACCGTTCATCAAGATTTTGCTTGTGTGTGATTTGTTCTTTATTCATTGTCACATTTACACATGCATATGTTGTTGTTGATGATGCTACATGCCTCAAAGTCAAGTATGATTCATATTGACACTATAAACAACAGATCTGAACCCTGTCTCATCCTATGCTAAACTCACAATCTCTGACTTACTCAAGCCCAGTGCTTCAGTCACTGTGTCAATCCACCTGGTTGAGGATCCTTTTGATCTTCACTATCTCCCTATCTTTAAAAGCATTATGCCCTTCTCCAGTGGATTACCTTTCCTAGCAAATTGCCCAAAATACTGCTGATGAAGCTTTGCCATTCTTGCCAAAGAGTAGTCTGGCTGCACCTTCTAAAAGACATATCTGTTTGTTCTTTTCACAGCCCATGAGATATTCAGCACTCTTCTCCAACTTCAAGATCAAAGATATAAACATTTTGTCTGTCATCCTTATTTATTAGTCAGCTCTCAGAAACATAGCAAATGACTAAAAGGACCATGGTTTAAATCAAATATGCCTTAGTCCTCAAACTCACGTCACTGTTCCCTAGTACTTTTGAGAGGTCTCTGACTGAAAACTTTCCCAGTGCAAAATGTCTCCTATATCCTGACTGCTGGAATGAAGTGTTTGACAGTTCAAAACTTTTCTGTATGTATTATGATGCTGCTTGTTGATTCAGTGGTGAGAATTTCTGATTACTTGATGCTGAGATGCAATACATTTTGAAAGCTATAGTACTTGATCTTCTGCAGTAAGCATTTAACGTACTTTTTACTTGTAGCAAGTAAGTTAGTATTGTCTGCATAACAAAGGTTATTGCTGCATCTTCCTTCAATCCTGAAGCCACGTTCTTCTTTATAGAGGCAAGGCTTCTGAAGAATTTGCTCAGCATACAGACTAAATATCTTAAATACCATTGCTTGGGCTTAAAGTAGCTTAATCTTTAAAGTGGCATCCTTGCTCTTTAACATCTTAAAAAAATATTTTTGAAATGGACTTTCTTACTTCAATACTTATTTGATTTGCTGCTTTCATGAGAATTAACATGGCATTCTTGCCACTGAGTTAATAGACAAGGAATGTTTTTCTTGAATATTTGTGGAGGCAGTAAAAATTGGCACTCTAGATATTAAGATAGTTAGCATGGGATAAACAACCAGTAAAACTCTTTCTATGAACTATAGGGTTATAATTAGAAATTAGCAAGAAGCTGTGCTGTAATTCCTAAGGTACATGGTTCAAGGCCAACAGCTGTTTCATGGGAGATGGATGGGAAATATCTTCTCTTGTGATTAACTGCTTCTGAAAATCCACCAAAGCATTAGCTATGGGTTGGTTCTGACTCAATGGTACACAAAACCAAAACCAACAATTAAATCTTAATATTAAAAATTGTTTAGAATTTTTGCACAACTGAGTTTGTTGACTGTCATTCCCTCTTTCTCTTCTTTTCCTATTAGCACTCTCTGTTTGTAAATATACATAAACTTTAAGTATTAATAATTATTTGTTTTAATTAGCCAGATTTGTATTCAGTTTATAAGCTTATCTAATTTATAAATATAATGTCATTAAAATATACACATATTATGAATGATTTCAATTTCAAGATCATTTTAGGAATAGGATTGAGACCATTAAACACCAATGATCAAGGAACAAGGAGTTGTAGGATTATATCAAAACTATCATCCATGAAGAAAGCAAAAGGTCATTAAAAAACCAGAGGAGAAAGAAAAAATTGAAGTGGATGTAAGAAGAGACTAAAAAAATTGCACTGGAGTGTCAAGGAAACAGAACAAAGGAAAACATCCTGAAGTAAAAGAACTGAAAGGAAGATTTAAAAAGGCATTTCAGGAGAACAAGACAAAATATTGTAACGGAATGTGCAGAGACTAGAATTGGAGAATGAAAAGGGAAGAATTCACTTTGCATTTCTTATAGTAAGAGAACTGGAAAATGAAAATTAAGCCCTGAAGTCACATTGTTGAAAGATGCTATAGACAATATATCGAATGACCCAGAAAGCATTAAGAGAAGATGGGGGAAATACAAAGAATCACTGTACCAGAAAGAACTGATTGACACAGAAATTTCAGGAAGTACCACAAGAACAGGAGCCACTGGTAATGAAAGAAGAAGTGGAAGCTTCATTGAAGACATTGACAAAAGATAAGGCACCAAGAACCAATGACTTGTTTCAATTAACAGATGCAGTCTTGGATGTGTTACCAGTCTATGCCAGGGAGAACGGCTTTCTGGATGGGATGAGGGACTGTAAGAGGTTAGTATTTGTTCCCATTCACAGAAAGGTGATCTAACTTGAATGTGCAAACTATTGAACAATATCATTAATACCATATGCAAGCAAAATATTGCTGAACTATCATTAAAAAATAGATAGAAAAGTACCTAGATAGGGAACTTCCAGAAGTTCAGGAAGGATTTAAAAGGGGTTGTGGTACCTGGTATATGATTGCTGATATCAGATGGATCATTGCTGAAAATAAGGAATACCAGAAGTATTTATTTCAATTTGTGCTTTACTGACTATGCAAAGGCTACTGAGTGGATCCTAACAAGTTGTGGTGGTTGACATTGAGAAGAATGGGAGATCCAGTGCCTTTAATTGTTCTTATAAGGAACCTATACCTGGACTAGGAGTCTGTTGTGTGAACAGAAAAGGGAACACTGCATGGTTTAAAATTAAGAAAAGAGTGTGTTAAGTTATATTCTCTTTCCATACCTATTTAATTTGTATGTTGAGTGAATTATTCAAGACTGGACGCTATGAAGAGGAGTGTGACATTAGGATTGGAGGGAGACTCAGTAACCTGCATTATGCAGATGATACTACCTTGCTTGCTGAAAGTGAGGAAGACTTGAAGCAATTGTTGCAGAATACCAGAGAATGTAGCCTTCAATATGAATTTCATCTCAATATCAAGAAAACAAAGATTCTCTTCATCGAACTGATGGGCCTCATCATAATGGATGGAGAGGAGATTGAAACTGTAAACAGCTTTATCTTACTTGAATCTACAATTAATACACACACACACATACACACATACTGCTAAAGTGATTGTAAGTGGGAATGAATTTTCTGGAGGGTAAATTTACAATACTCAGAGAATCTTTAAACAGTTTACAAATAATAGTTCTTAGGCAAACATTTCTTCAGGGAGAAATCAGAGGTTTGTAGCAAATTTATGTATTGAGATATACATTAACAGAAGCTAAATTTGTATAATGTACCACATCCATAAACATTAATAGTTTAAATGCATTTTATAGATAATTAATTTGTTGCTGTTATTAGGTGCTGTCAAGTTGAATATGACTCATAGTGACCCTATGAACAAAAGATCTGAACCCTGTTCTACATAAATTAGGACATAATAGAAAAATATCATAGAATAGAATTAATATAATAGAATTAACATAGTGTACTATAATATATATAGACTTGTTTATTTACAAAGTTAGAATACATTGTTTTTCAGACCAGATCTTTCCAATTTCCTTCACACACACCCCATTAATTTTACAACCCTATTATTACACCCCCTCTGTTGGTAACAGCAGTCAGGAAATAAGAATACTCATTGTACTGGGAAAGTCTGCAGTTAAGGACTTCTCCAAATTATTGGAGAGTAATGACATCAGCTTGAGGATTAAGGTGAATCTGATTCAGGTCATGGACTTTCCAATCACTTGCTGTACATCTGAAAACTGGACAATGAATAAGGATGATAGATGAAGTCCTTTTTGACCTGTGGTGTTGGAGAATACCACTGAATAGCCCATAGATGGCCAAAAGACAAAGAGATATGTCTTGGAGAGGGTGCAGGCAGAGTGCTCTTTGGAGGCAAGAAGGATGAGTCTTTGCTTCACATATCTTGAGTATGTTGCTAGGAGGCAATATTCCTTGGAGATGGACATAATGCTGGGAAGAGTGGAGAGATAATGAAAGAGAGGAAGGCCCTTGACAAAGTGCATTGACACGGTGACTTCCACAATGGGCTTTTGTGTGTCAGGAAGTGTGAGGATGGCACAGGGTAGAAGAGGGCTCAGATCTTTTGTTCATAAGGTCACTATGAGTCATATTCGAATTGACAGCACCTAATAACAGCAACAAATTAATGATCTGTAAAATGCATTTAAACTATTGCTTAAAGTTTATCGATGTGATACATTGTACATATTGACCTTCTGTTAGTGGATATCTCAAGATATAAATTTTCAACAAACCTCTGATTTCTCCCTGAAGAAATATTTGCATAAAAGCTATTATTTGTAAAATGTTTAAAGACTCTCCAAGTATTGCAAATTTACTCTCCAGAAAACTCATTTCCAATTACAATCACTTTTGCAGTTTGTTAGGATGTTGCTTATAAAACCATTTCAATGAAATAATTATCTAAGTTTTTGGCAAAGAAAACAAGACATGGTATAGTTATTAACTCGAATTAATTCCATTTTTAATAACTACTGAACAGCAAAACATCTTAATATATTTCCAGAGACTCTTTTGTAAAATGCTTGTGCCACCATTTTACTTTTGTTCCGTTTTAATGTTGTTTTGTTTTTCCTTTTTTTGTGTCCTAGATGGTAATAGGTTGAGTTTAACGTATCCCTTTAACTCTATATGTACATACTATGGTACAGAAGTGGGAATTTATTTTGTTTAGTAAAATTACAGTAAAACAGTTGATTCAGAAACTCAGTAGAAAGTCACCATGAACTGGAAAAAACTCTATGGCAATGGAGTATGCTGTTTTGTTGTTATGTGCCATCGAGTAGCTTGAGACTTGTAGTGACCCTATGTACAACAACCCTAAACTCTGCTCTGTCCTGAGTCAATCGCACTGTCTCTGACACTCCCATCCCAATTACCCCAGTCACTGAATCAATCCACCTCATAGAGAGCATTCCCGTCTTGTGCTGTCCCTCCACCCTACCAAGCATGATGTCCCACTCCAAGGACCAGTCCTTCCTTACAACATGTCCAAAGTATGTTGGACAGAACCTCAGAATCCTTGCCTCCAAGGAGCAGCCCAGTTTGACCCTTTCCAGGATGAATCTGTTTGTTTTCCTAGGAGTCCATGGTACCCATAATATTCTTCTCCAGCACCACAGTTCAAAGGCATCAATTATCCTTTTATCCTCCTTAGTCATTGTCCAACTCTCTGAGGCATAACAAGTGATTGCAAAGACCATGGCCTAAATCAGATGCACCTTAGTCTCCAGAGAGACACCATTGTTGTTCAGTACTTTGAAGAGATCCCTAATAGCAGACTTTCCCATGGCAATA
>NW_006400132.1:1658607-1676283 GCF_000299155.1 Elephantulus edwardii
AAAAGCCTTTGCATAGTCAATGAAGCACAGATAGACATTCTTCTGGTATTCTCTGCTTTCTGCCAAGATCCATCTAACATTAGCTATAATATCCCTAATGCCATGACCTCTTCTAAATCTAGCCTGCACATCTGGCAGTTCTCTGTTGACATATTGTTCCAAACATTTTTGGATAATTTTAGCAGAATCTTGCTTGCATGTGATATCAATGATATTGTTTGATAATTTCCATACTCTGTTGGGTCACCTTTCTTTGGAATGGGAACAAGTATCGAGCTCTTCCAGTCAGTTGACCAGCTGCCAGTCCTCCAGATTTCCTGGCATAACTTAGTGAGCACATCTAGAGCAGCGTCTGTTTGTTGAGATAAATAAATTGGTATGCTGCCAACTCCTGGAGCCTTGTTTTTTGCCAATTCCTTCACAGCAACTTGAAATTCCTCCTTCATCACCATAGGTTCTTGCTCATAAGTTAATTCATGAAGTTCCTCTGTGTCAGCCAATTCCTTCTGATACAGTAACTCTGTGTCCATCTTCTTTTTATACTTCCTGGATCATTCAACATTCTACCCAAGCTATCTTTAAGTATTGCCACCCGTGGCTTGAATTTGTTTTTTCAACTCCTTCAGCTTAAGAAACGTTTTGTGAGTGCAGCCCTTTTGATTTTCTGACTCCAGCTCTCTGTATATTTCATTATAGTATCTTGCTTTGTCATCCCAAACTGCCTTTTGAAATTTTCTATTCAGCTCTTTGATTTCTTCTTTTAGCTTAGGCTTCTCAGCTCTCTAACGCAATACTCAGCGTCTCATTTGACATCCATTTTGGTCTTTTCTTCTTCTTTAGCTTTTGTAATGATCTTTTGCATTTTTCATGGACGATTTTCATGATATCCTCCCAGAGCTCATTTGGTCTATGCTCATTGATGCTCAAGGCCTCAAAACTGTTCCTGAGATGGTTTTAAAATTTGAGTGGGACAGAGTTAAGGTCAAATCTTGATTCCCGTGGACTTGACTTAATTTTCCTCAACTTCAACTTGAATTTGCATATGAGTAGTTGCTGGTCTGTTCCACAGTCAGCACCTGGACTGGTTTACACTGCTGATAGTGAGCTTCTCCAGCGAATCTTTCCACAAATGTAATCTATTAGTTTCCTATGCATACCATCAGGTGAAATCCATGTGTATAGCCTGCATTTATGTTTCTTATAAAAGGTATTTGCAATGAATAAATCATTGAATGTGCAGAACTCTATCATTCTATCTCCAGCCTCATTTCTCTCCCCGAGCCCATTTTTTTCCAGCTACTGATCCTTCTTTCCTGTTCCCAACTTATGCATTCCAGTCATCCATTATTATTAATGCATCTTGATTACATGTTTGATCAACTTCTGACTGTAAAATTTGGTATAAATCTTCTATTTCATCCTCATTGGCTCTAGTTGTTGGTGCATATATTTGAATGATAGTGGTATTCACTGGACTTCCTTGTATGCGTATGGATATTATCCTGTCACTCACCACGTTGTATTTCAGGATAGATCTAGAAATGATTTTTTTAATTATGAAACCAACCTCATTTTTTCTCACCTTTTCTTCTCCAGCATAGTAAATCATATAATCATCTGATTCAAAATGTCCCATGCCAAGCCATCTCATTTCGCCAATGCCTAGCATGTCAATATTTATGTGTTCCATTTCTTTCTTAACAATGTCTAATTTTCCTACATTCATGCTTCTCACATTCCACGTTCCAATCACTAGTTTCTCCTTACAGCTACATTAGGAATGCTTATTTGAAACTATATATTGAATTACAACAAATGTACTTTAATTACTAGGGTTAACAACGAAGTCAATTTCTAAATATTTAAATCTAATTTATAGGTAAGTTGGTATTGGGTACCTACAACTTTTATTTAGCCTAAGTTTAGTAGCAGGAAATAATTATTTAAAATATTTGTTATTAAATATGCCTAATATGATTGCTGCACGATTGATACATAGAGAAAGAACAAATCTTAAATCATCCAGTATATAGAAGCAACAGTAATATTTCAATAGAAATATTTGGTCACCTGAAATGAAAAAAAAAAATCAACAAATAATAATTTATAAAAGCAGTAGTGTCCACACAGAAGTTATAAAATTCCACACATATGCTTTTATAACACAGAAAAGTCACTCAATGTCATTTATAAGAAAACTATATAATGCATTGATTTTTATATTTACCTAAGCTTTTGTTTTAGTTCTTACAAAATTTGTCAAACTTTTCCCCTCTTTTCACCCCTTTTTAACTTCCTTCCCTATTTAGGGATAAGTATCTCAGGCCAAAAGGAAAATACATTACTTAAACAAGCTTCATCAGGTACTTAGTCTAAAACTCTATTAGCTTTAACACATTCTAACAATTAGCCCAAGGCAGTTTTTCCCAATTTAATACCAATGAAGTCATAGTGACTTAACTTCAGGATTCTGAAAGCAACAGAATACTTTTTCTTTCTATCATTAGAATAAAGATGGCAGCCGTCTTTAATTATTATAGTCACTTTTGTATTGAAAAATAATCTCCATGATTTAATTACCACACATTTGCAATCTAATTGAGTATTTTAAAGCAAGAATAAAAATGTGGATTGTTTCTTAAAGTTAATTTCTTAGAAATTCACTGTTTTAAAAGTGTTTTAAGTACGAACCTAAATGCATCTCCTGGAAGATTTAATTTTATTAAATATTTTATTTCCATAATAAAAGAATACTACTAAAATGTCCCTTCTTCTCTGATAGCAATGTGGAAAATTTTACCAAATTTTGAAGAAAGGATGATACTCATCAATAAAACATTTGTCTTCCTGTCTGTTTTAAAGTATATATATGGGAATATGACCAATCTCCTAATGTGCAATTAACTGTCTCTGAAAACCTGCCAGATGGTCAGCTATTGGTCAGCTCTGACTCAACGGTATACAGCAAAAACAATTATTTGTAGCTTGCGAAGAGAAAGTTTGCTGTTAGGGAACTTTCCATAGTACTGAAGAGCAATGGTCACTCTGGAGACTAAGGTGTGCCTGATACAGGCCTTGGTCTTTGTAATCACTTATTATGCAAGAGAGAGCTGGACAATGACTAGGGATGATAGAAGGAGAATTGATGCCTTTAAGCTGCAGTGTTGGAGAAGAGTATTGAATGTACCATGAACTGCTAAGAAAATTAATAATTTCAACATGGAGAGGGTTAAACCAGGCTGCTCCTGGGAGGCAAGGATTATGAAGCTTCATTTGACATATTTTGGACATATTGCAAGGAGGGATCAGTCCTTGGAGAGGGACATCGTGCTTGGTAGGGTGGAGGGACAGAGTAAGAGGGGAAGACCCTCTATGAGGTGGATTGATTCAATGACTGGGGTAATCATGGTAGTGTGTCAGAGACAGTGAAGTTGGTACAGAACAGAGCAGGGTTTAGGGCTGTTGTACACAGGGTTGCTGCAAGTAGCAAGCAACTCGGTGGCACATAGCAACAACAACATTAAGTGTGTACTTCTTTCCCTTTTCCATCATATACTCTGTTTTCTATCTATGTGTTCTATTAGTTTTAGTCCATATTCTTTGTCTCTTTGTGTATATCTCTGTGTATTTCTCTACTATAGAATCTATAAAACCATTATATATAAATTTGAAATACTTGCCTTTTGGAAAGCAGAATAACTCCTTAATAGGCCACCAGAGCTTCCTATTCATCGCGTAGGAAGTAATATTCCTCATATCATACCTCTAAGCTCCCATCTCACCCACACGTTGGTAAGTACCAATGATTAGAGATCAAAGATGCTTCTAAACTTATTTTATACACAATGAAAACCTCCAAAAAATAATCTAATAAAATAACCTACTAGGCTCAAAGAAGAAAAACTCGATCTCAATATCTGATGTACAAACCTTAATGGACCAATACTTAGCACTTTACAACTGGAATTTTGACAGTTGGAACTCCCCAGTCTTTCATTGTCAAAAAGAGGTTCTAATTTTCTTTCATAAAGATTACAGCTTTGAAAACCTTATGGAATATCTTTACCTTATCCTTAAGTATGGTCTACCAACTTTTACAGTCAGAGATAGATCAAACATGCAATCAAGATGCATTGATAATAACGGGTGACTGGAATACAAAAGTTGGGAACAGAGAAGAAGATTAGAAGATTCAGTAGTGGGAAAACATGGACTCAGTGGCAGAAATGGAGCTGGAGATAGAATGATTGAATTTTGCACAATCAATGATTCATTCAATGCAAGTACATTTTTTAAGAGACATAAATGAAGGTTATACACATGGATCTCTCCTGATGATATGCGTTGGAATCAGAACGATTACATCAGTGAAAAGAACTGCTGGCGAAGCTCAATATCACCTGTGAAAACTAGGCCAGGAGCTGATTGTGAAACAGACCACCAACTACTCATATGCAAGTTCAAGCTGAAGCTGAGCAAAATTAAATCGAATCCATGGAAACCAAAATAGAAATTTGAGTCTATCCCACCTGAATTTCAGAACCATCTTAGGAACAGGTTTGAGCCTTGAAAACCAATAAGCGAAGATCAGATGAGTTGTGGGAGGATATCAAGGGTATCATTCAAGAAGAGTGCAAATGTTCATTACAAAAATGAAAGAGGAAGAAAAGACCAATATTGATGTCAGAAGAAACTATGAATATTTCGCTGGATCACAGAAAAGCCAAATTACAAGAAAGAATTCAAGATACTAAAGAGCTGAACAGAAGATTTCAAAAGGCAGCGCGGGATGACAAAGTAAAATATTACAATGAAATATGAAAGGAGCTGGAGTCAGAAAATCAAAAGGGCCAAACTCGTTCAGCATTTCTTAAGCTCAATGAACTGAAGAACAAATTCAAAACTCGAGTTGCTATAATCAAGGCTGCTTTAGGCAGAATATTAAATGAAGTACAAAAAGAAGATGGAAAGAATATACTGAGTCACTGTATCGAAAGGAATTGGAAGACACAGAAGAATTTCATGAAACAACATATGAGCAAGAGCCTATGGTGATGAGAGAAGAAATTCAAGCTGCTTTGAAGGAACTAGTGAAAAATAAGGCCCCAGGAATGGATGGTATACCAATTGACATATTTCAGCTAACAGATGCTACCCTGAAAGTGTTCACTAAGTTGTGTCAAGAAATCTGGAGAATAACCTCTTGGCCAACTGACTGGAAGAGCTTTATTTGTTCCCAACCCAAAGAAGGGTGACCCAACAGAGTGTGGAAACTATAGAACAGTATCATTGATTTCACATGCAAGCAAGATTTTGCTGAAGATTATCCAAAAATGACTGAAACAGCACATCAGCAGAGAACTGTGAGAAGTCCAGGGTGGGTTTAGAAGGGGTTGTGTAATTAATGTTAGATGGATCTTGGCTGAAAGCAGGGAGTACCAGAGGAGTGTCTATCTGTGCTTCATTGATTACGCAATGGCGTTTGACTGTGTGGACCATAACAAACTGTGGCTGACTCTGAGAAGAATAGGAATCCCAGAACACTTGATCTTGCTAATGAGAAACCTATACTTGGACCAAGAGGCAGTAGTCAAAACAGAGCAAGGAAACACTACATCGTTCAAAATTGGGAAGGTCGTACTCTGGGGATGTATCCTGTCTCCATACCTTTTCAATCTGTACGCAGAACATATCATCTGGGAGGCTGGGCTCTATGAGGAGAAATACAGCATCAGATTGGTGGAAGAGCTATTAACAATTTGCGATAAGCAGATGACACAACCTAGCTTGCTGAAAGTGAGGAGGACCTGAAGCGCTTGCTGCAGAGGGTCAAAGCCTGCAGCCTCCAATATGGATTGAGGATCAATGTCAAGAAGACAAATATTCTCACCACTGGACCAACTGATAGCATCAGGATGGATGGCGAAGAGATTGAGATTGTTCACAGCTTTAGTTTGCTTGGCTCCACAATCAGCACTCTTGGCACCAGCAGCCAGGAAATTGAAAGATGTATTGCGATGGGAAAGTCTGCTGTTAGGGACTTCTCTAAAGTACTCAAGAGCAATAGTGTCTCTCTGGAGATTAAGGTGCGTCTGATACAGGCCATGGTCTTGGTAATCACTTGTTATGTGTTAGAGAGTTGGACAATAACCAGGGAGGACAGAAGAAGAATTGATGCCTTTGAGCTTTGTGTTGGAGAAAAGTATTGAGGGTACCATGGACTGCAAAGAAAAAACAGTGATTCAGCCTAGAGAGGGTTAAATCAGGCTGTTCCTTGGAGGCAAGGATTCTGAGGCTTCGTCTGACATACTTTGGTCATGTTGTAAAAAGAGACTGGTCCTTGGAGAGGGACATCCTGCTTGGGAGGGTGGAGGGCAGGCGCAGGAGGGGAAGGCCCTTTAGGAGGTGGATTGATTTGGTGATTGGGGTCATCGGGATGAGTGTGTTCGAGACAATTATATTGGCACAGGACAGAACAGAGTTTAGGGCTGTTCTAAATAGGGTCACCATGACTCGCAAGTGACTCGAGAGCACATAACATTAACAACAACATCCTGAAGTATCACTTTAATTTGCAATCAACTTGGTATTTGATAGTTTGTTTTTGTTGTTGTTGTTATTGTGTGGTTTGCTGAATTTTTTTTTTACTTACAAATTCTTAATGAGAGTAAATAAACAAATAAAATAACAAAACACTGCTTGGTCTTATGACAGTCATGTAACTCTTGCTATAGTAGATTACATTGCTACACTGATTTAGTCAACTCATTTGATTAAAAGTTTTCTTCCTGTTCACATATTTTCTGCTTTACCAAGCCTGCAGTCACCCAGTGTTTGGTTTCTTCTGATAAAAATCTGATAATATACACAAAATGTGTGAGAAGTATCCCTATCTCCCTACTTCTAGGAACCATTCTGACTTTACTTCCCCAAGGTGATTTGATCATTCTGTAAACTCATTCTTTGTCAGTGAGTTGGAACCAAGTCATAGTTAACTTTTTAGCTGGTTTAATGCTGTGAATGGCATAGGAGGGAATTGTCCATTTTTCTCATGAGGAGCTACTGTTGGATTTAAAAAAATCATAGAAGTTCAGCCTTTGGGTTTGCAATGAAACTTCCTATGGACTTCACCATCTTAAATCTATGGCATATTTGGCATTCTTCAACAACACAAATTTTCAAAGACATAAATTCTTATTTATTGCTCAGTGTGTGTGTGTGTGTGTGTGTGTGTGTGTGTGTATCAGAGAGAGAGAGCGAGAGAGCGCTCTTATATTTATAAAAGTTCAGTTGGTTGGGCCCGAGAGTCTAGTGTTACTTTTATTTGTAAAAACATTTTTATTTTAAGTTGTACAGCGTTCCTCTGTCAATTTGATGCAGTGAGGTAATCTGGGTTTGCTGTGATTCTAAACCTTGTGTCATTGGAGGATCAAATGCCATAATTTCAGCCCATGGTGAACAGTGTTTGGTGGAGCTCCCAGTTTAAGATAGATTTGGAAGCAGGAGTGGAATCCACTTCCTAAAAAAACATGCCTCTGGAAACCCTATGAACTAGAAGAAATAATAATTGTTATAGAAAGGCTTCAGGCCTTTTGTTCATAGGGTCGCTATGAGTGTGTTCTACTTGATGACAATCACCAATAACAACAGCATATATATATATATATACACACACATATATATATTGGAATCCAGGTAGGTGCATGCTGATTTGCTAATGGATGTGAGATGAGCTGATGTGATTCGGTCTCCTGTTAAAAAACATATTTGGTCAAAAGTATGGGATTCGTCTGCTGAGGCCAGATTCTACAGAGGCTTGTTTGCTGGTTCTGGTGAGGATTAGGGTACATGTTCACTTGCTAATGGGAATGAGATGATGTGATTTGACCTCCTATTTAAAAAATTCATTTAGTCAGTACTATGGGGCTGGAATTAAAACATGCTTGGAAGCAGGAGTGGCATCCACTTTTGAAACGGATTGCCTCTGGAAAGTCTATGAATGTGGAGAAAGGACAAAATTTGTACAAGCGTTCAGGTCTTTCATTCATAGGGTCCTTATGAGTCGTCTACAACTCGATGGCACTAAACAACAACAATGACATAGATAGATAGATAGATAGATAGATAGATAGATAGATAGATAGATAGATAGATAGATAGATATAGATAGATAGATAGATAGATATGATTGAAAATAATATTATTTGAAAGCAAAATATAATACCTACTGCTTTTAAGTCAGTTATAATTCATGACTGGCATCTATCAGATTTCAGGTATCGGGAGAGACTGCCCATGCCCATCTTTCTCCCATGAAGCTGCTGGTGGACTTGAACTGTTGAAAAGTGTCCTATCAGAGCTCCTTATTACTTGGGTCAGGCATACTTTAATCTTCAAAGTATTATCTTTGTTTTCTAACATTTTAAAAAGGTTATTTGCAACTAATTTGCCCAGTACATTATATTACTGATTTCTTGGGTATTCCTTTTGTTGTTGTATTTGTTATTGATGATGATTGCTGTCGAGTTGAGCATGACTCATAGCGACTCTATGAACAATAAATAAACCTAAGGTCTTTCCATTAGGTCTTTTCATCATTTCTCCAAGTTCATAAAGTTTCCAGAGGCATGTGATTTAAGAAGTGGATGCCACTGCTGCTTTTAAATCTGTTTTACAACTGGCAACTCTAACAAACACTGTCCATATTGGAAAACCATTACGGTATTTGATATCCACATGGCACAAGGTTCAGCATCATAGCAAACCCAGATTACTTCACACAAACAGTGATTTACAAAGTGGAAGAATGTTCCTCCAGATGCAACTCTAGTCTAATTTAGCAGTGGTTAAAGTTATCAAGTCAAATATGACTTACAGTGACCCTTATACAAATGACCTCAACTCTATTCTATAAGGAACCTCATTTCTGTATGTTTAAAGAGTTTATAGAGTTTCCAGAAGCATCTAGTTTAGGAAATGGATGCCACTCCTGCTTCCCAACCAAAATCAATCTGGAAGTTCCTCCAAACTTTCTATTTGATGGTTAACTATTATGGTATTTGACATGACTATTGCCCAGTGTTCAGCATCACAACAACTACAAGTTATTCAGTATAGCAAAAAAGACAATTATTTAATTGCTGTATCATTTATAGGATATTCTAAAACTAAATTTTCCCAGAAGGCTGCATGCCCGAGGGCCCTACAGGATTTTAAAGACAAACCCTTTAACAGACATACCCTTGGTCAAAAGTTCAACTGACAACTACTCTTGGTGAGGGGGGAACAGTAACACACATCAAACACAACCCCAAAACTTCCCTTACATGACCACCATCAAGATGTGACCACCATCAAGACACTAGAAGCCAACTCCATGAGTGGAACCCAACCTCTCACTATGCGATTTTAAACACACACCCTTTAGCAGGCCTTCACTCTTGGTCAAAAGTTCAACCAACACCTGTTTTTAGGAGAATAAAAAAAAACAGTAACACACATCAAACACAACCCAAAAATTTCCCTTATGCGACTGCCATCAAGATGTGGCCACCATCAAGACACTAGAAGCAAATTTTGATTTGTAGATCCAAGTAAAATGGAACCCTTAACAAGTAGAATATTTCCTGTATTTAGCATTTATTGATTCTATCCAAATACATAAAAAATATTGAAAACTATAGTCTTTGTTCTTTATCAACAAGTGCCTCAAGTATTTTTGTTTTCAGCAAATGATTACAACAACAATCAGAATACTGCTAATTAATGAATCTTTATCAAATCCTGTTGTTGCATTATTTTATTTATCTATTTTATCTTATTGTTTTTGTTCAAAATACAAATAGAATGATTATGGTAAAATATATAATTGAGAAATATTCCCTTATTTTAAACTAGAAAAATATCCATTGTTCTTATCAGAAGACTCTCTGGCTTAAGTATTTATGTAACTTATGTATTACACATGAACACAATTAAATGTTATTAATTGCAAATATCACATTCATTTCAACATTTTCAACAATATGTTATGATCCTCATAGTAAAATTTCTTTTCAACAAAACCCAGATAAACATCATTCAGTATTCTCTACACATACCATCAACAAGAATACTCCTCATTCTACTTCTTCCTCTGAATTCTGCTTGAATTTCTAGTAGTTGACTATTCATAAATTAATATTTATTAATTTCTAATTGTTTTCAGTCACAATTCAGTTTTGTAATGTTAATGATATTGTTTATAATGTCTTCATTCTGTGTCTTTTATTGTACCATAGCTCTGAAACCTGCCCTACCCTGAGCCACTGGCTCAGTACTCTGTCAATCCATTTTATCAGGAGTCTTCTTCTTGTCCTGTGCTGTCTTTTCACTCTTCCAAGCTTGAAGTCCTTCTCCATGAATTGACCCTTCCTTGCTGTGTGCCCAAAGTATGTGAGACAGAGCTTTAAAATCCTTGGCTCCAAAGAGAAATTTGGTTCCACCCTTTCCAGGACATATATATTTTTTCTCTTAGTAGTCCATGGTATACTCAAGTTTCTTCTCCAGCACCACAACTCAAAGACATTGCTTCCTCTAAGATGCATAGCAAGTAATTGGAAAGACCATGGCCTAGAGTAGACACATATTTGTCCCTTGACTGACATCATTGCTCTTTAGTATTTAGGAATGTTTCCTGACAACTGACTTTCTTAAAACAATTCATCTTTTGATTTTCTCACTGCTAATGCTAAGAGTACTAACTGTGGAGCTGAGTAAACGGAAATTGTTGACAATCCCAGTCTCTTCTCCATCTACCATCATGTTGCCAATTGGCCCATTAGTGAGAATCTTTGTCTTCTTGATGTTTAGCTTCAATCCATATTCAATCTTTGACTTTTTACAGCAAATGCTTCTAGTCCCCATCAGTTTAGGCAAGCAAGAGTATGCCATCTGTATAATACAGGTTGTTGATGAGCTGTCTTCTAATCCTGATGCCAAAATCCTCCTCATAAAGTTCAACCTCCTAAATTATCTGTTCCACTTACATATAGAAGATGTATGGAGGCAGAACACATTCCTGATGTACTCCTTTCTATATTTTGAACCATGCAATGTTTTCTTACATTGTCTAAGTATAGGTTTTACATGTGCACAATCAGGTGTTTTGATTTTCCCATTCTTCTCAAGCTTAGCCACAATTTCTTGTGATTCATACAGTGAAATGTCTTTGCATAGCCAATGAAACACAGACATTCCTCTGGTACTCTTTGTTTTCTGCAAAGATCCTTCTGACATTGATAATAATGCCTCTAGTGTCACAACCTCTTCTAAACCCAGCTTATACTTCTGGTAGTGCTCTTTCCACGTAATGCTCCAGTCATTTTGGATAATCTTCATCAGGATTTAGCTTGTGTGTGATATTAGTAATATTTTCCAATAATTTCCACACTCTGTTGGCTGTCTTTTATTGGAATGGGTTTAAATATAGATCTCTTCCAATCTGTGGGCTGCATAGTTGTCCTCCGGATTCCTTGTCACAACCTGCTGAGTAGGACCAGAACAACATTTGTTTGTTCATATATGTCAACTGGTCATCTATCAATTCCTGAAGCCTTATATTTTGCCAATTCCTTCTGAGCAGCTTGGATCTCTTCCTTCATCACCAAAGAATCTTGTTTATATGCTGTTTCATGAAATTCTTCTGTGTCAGTCAATTTTTTTGATATAATGATTCTCTGTACTCTCTCCATTTCGTGTTTTGTGGTTTGTTTCGGTTTTTTTTTTTTAAATTTCCATTCATTGTTGCATTTTTCTCCCTGCCTACCCTTCAGCTCCTAGTTCGTTCTTCTCCTTTTAAATGCTTCCTGGATCATAAAATATTCTGCCCATTGCATCTTTAAATATTACAACTAGAGACTTGAATTTCTTTTTCAGTTTCATTGCTGTTGTTGTTGTTATGTGTCGTCGAGTCGCTTGCGACTCATAGCGACCCTATGTACAACAGCCCTAAACTCTGCTCTGTCCTGTGCCAATCGCACTGTCTCTGACACTCCCATCCCAATTATCCCAGTCACTGAATCAATACACCTCATAGAGGGCCTTTCCCTCCTGCGCTGTCCCTCCACCCTCCCAAGCATGATGTCCTTCTCCAAGGACCGGTCTCTCCTCACAACATGCCCAAAGTATGTTAGACGGAGCCTCAGAATCCTTGTCTCCAAGGAGCTACCCTGTTTAACCCTTTCCAGGACTAATCTGTTTGTTTTCCTAGCAGTCCATGGTATTCCCAATACTCTTCTCCAGCACCACAGCTCAAAGGCATCAAATCTCCTTCTATCCTCCTTGGTCATTGTCCAACTCTCTAATGCATAACAAGTGATTGCAAAGACCATAGCCTGTATCAGACGCACCTTAGTCTCCAGAGAGACACCATTGCTCTTCAGTACTTTGGAGAGGTCCCTAACAGCAGACTTTCCCATGGGAATACGCCTTTTAAGTTCATGGCTACTGGTGCCAAGACTGTTGACTGCGGAGCCAAGCAAACTAAAACTGTGTACAATCTCAATCTCTTCACCATCCATCCTGATGCTGCCAATTGATCCAGTGGTGAGAATCTTTGTCTTCTTGACATTGAGCCTCAATCCATATTAGAGGCTGCAGTCCTTGAACCTCTGCAGCAGGTGCTCCAGGTCCTCTTTATTTTCAGCAATCAGGGTTGTGTCATCTTGCATAATGCAGATTGTTGATAAATCGTCCATCAGTCTTGACCCCACATTTCTCCTCAGAGAGCCAGCCTTCCGGATAATCTGTTCTGCATATGTGCAGGTATGCATCCCTGGCGTACGCCCTTCCCAATTTTGAACCATGCAGTGTTCCCTTGCTCTGTTCTGACGACTGCCTCCTGGTCCAAGTATAGGTTTCGCAGTAGAACGATCAAGTGTTCTGGGATTCCCATTCTTCTCAGAGTCAACCATAGTTTGTTATGATCCACACAGTCAAATGCCTTTGCATAGTCAATGAATCATAAGCTTACATAATATCTAGTGAGTTCAGCCCTTTTGATCTACTGAATCCGCTTTTTCACGTTGTCATTATGTGTCCTTTAGTCATAGACCACTCATAGCAACCCTATGAATGAAAGACCTGAACAATTGTATGTATAAATTTCATCGTTTCTCCAAGTTCTTAGAGTTTCTGGAGGCAAGCTATTTTGGAAGTGGATGACATTCCTGCTTCCAAGCTAGTTTTAATTGGGCAACTCCACCGAACACTCTCCACTATGGATAACCATTATCACATCTGATGCATCAGTGTCACAGTGCTTAGCATCACAGCAAGCACAAGTTACCTCTGTACAGCAAATGGACAGATCAGTGATATACCACTTAGAAGAATGTTTGACCAAAAGCAATTAAAACCAGGCCCAAGGGCCACAGATTAAAATTTGGCTCTTTGCATTATAGCTTTCTTTTAAAACAATCACATATATGGATTTTTTTGCATAGATTAGCTAGACTGTTATCTTCCAAGTTTTTTTTTTTTTTTGGCTGAGTACAGTGTACTTTATTGATGGTACATAACAGATGGGCTCGCCAAGCCCCTCCCCTTTCTCAGGGGGATTTGATGGAAACTTGTGTCAAGGGTGTGAGATTCTCAGTGTGTGGGAGGATCAAGTTGGGGCAAGGACTCCCCAGCAGCTGAGGGTCTCTCTCTCTCTTCTAGTGCTATTGCTGGGGCTGGTGGTCCAAGGGGATCTTATTCTTTGGAGGCCATGTGAACCATCAGGTCGACCACCTGGTTGCTGTAGCCAAATTCATTGTCATACCAGGAAATGAGTTTGACAAAGTGGTCGTTCAGGGCAATGCCAGCCCCAGCATCAAAGGTGGAAGAGTGGGTGTCACTACTAAAGTCACAGGAGACAACCTGGTCTTCAGTGTATCCCAGAATGCCCTTGAGGGGCCCTTCTGTTGCCTGCTTTACTACTTTCTTGATGTCATCATATTTGGCAGCTTTCTCCAGACGGCAGGTCAGGTCCACAACTGACACATTGGGGGTGGGGACACGGAAAGCCATGCCGGCAAGTTTCCCATTCAGTTCAGGGATGACCTTGCCCACGGCCTTGGCAGCGCCAGTAGATGCAGGGATGATGTTCTGGGCAGCTCCCCGGCCATCATGCCACAGCTTTCCAGAAGGGCCATCCACAGTCTTCTGGGTGGCAGTGATGGCATGGACTGTGGTCATGAGTCCCTCTACAATGCCAAAGTTGTCATGGATGACCTTGGCCAGGGGAGCCAAGCAGTTGGTGGTGCAGGAGGCATTGCTGACAATCTTGAGAGAGTTGTCATACTTTTCATGGTTCACGCCCATCACAAACGTGGGGGCATCAGCAGAAGGAGCAGAGATGATTACCCATTTGGCACCACTCTTCAAGTGAGCTCCAGCCTTCTCCAAGGTTGTGAAGACACCAGTGGACTCCACAACATACTCAGTACCAGCATCACCCCACTTGATGTTGGCGGGATCTCGCTCCTGGAAGATAGTGATAACTTTCCCATTGATGACCAGCTTCCCATTCTCAGCCTTGACAGTGCCATTGAACTTGCCATGGGTGGAATCATATTGGAACACATAGACCATGTAGTTGAGGTCAATGAAGGGATCATTGATGGCGACAATATCCACTTTGTTAGAGTGAAAAGCAGCCCTGGTGACCAGGTGCCCAATATGGCCAAACCCGTTTACTCCAACCTTCACCATCGTGTCTCAGGGATGCGGCTGAGGCTGCACAAGAAGAGAGGGCAATCTGGATCGACGAGGAGCAGAGAGCCATCTTCCAAATTTTTAATTGATGGAGAATTCTCATTACAGCTATTTGTAGGAACATCTCAATTAGTATTCTGTAAAGTCCTGGAGCTTTGTATTAACCAATGCCTTCACTGCAGCTTGGGATTCTTCCTTCAATACTGTAAGATATTGAATATTTGCTACCTCTCTTTTTATTTGGACCCAGAATCACCATCTATGGAAGCACCATTTTAGAAATCAAAAGATACACATTGGACTAATCTGCAACATAAGAACTTTTAAAGTACTAAAGAGTAAGGATGACAGCGGAAGGGTTAAAATCCACCTGGTCCAAGTCATGACATGTTCAATTGCTTTATATGCATCTAAAAGATGAACAACAAATCTAGAAGACTGAAGAAAAATCCCCATTTGTGAACTGTGGTTTGAACAGCATCGAATGCACTGTAGAATGCTAAAAGAACAAATACATCTGTTTTGGAAGAAATGTAGCCATGGAGCTCTTTAGAAGACTGGTAAAACTTCATCTCACATACTTTGGACAGGTTCTCAAAGGGAACGAAATCTACAGAAAATTACATTATACTTGGAAAAGTAGAGGATCAAAGAAGAAGAAGAAAACCCTCAATAATATGGATTGACATAACGACTGTATTAACAGATTAAAGCTCAAGGGAAATTTTAAGGATGGTGAATAATCAGGCTAGGTTTTCATCTGCTGTACATAGGCTAGCTTTGAATCAGAAAAGACTCACTGGCACATACTAACAACAGGAATTTAAGAAGATAGTGCTTCACAAATTCTCTGGGTTTTAACAACTATATACATACTACTAGAAAAATAAAAAGAAACACTTTAAATATAAGTACTGAAAAATTAAGAATAATCTCTATTTGGAGAAGTTATTATTACTTTAACTGAATTAATAAATAATGAAATCTCATTTCCTACATCTTAAACTTTCTATTCTTTGATAGCAGACATAAATCAGATATTGACATTTAATTGTTTTTGTTATTTTGTACTGTTGAATCAGAACTGTGTCATGCTGACCCCTCACCGTGTTTGAGATTGCTCATCTTTCTCCTGCAAACCATTTGCCTTTGGATTGGCAGCAAAATTCCTTATCACTAAGATACCAGAGAGTCCTTAAATTTAATTAGTAGAAATAAATATGAAATAGTTTCACAAATTCTTTAAAATAAAATGAACACTTTAAAAATCTAAATAGTAAAATCAGAATAAAATTTCACAGATCTTTATCAAGAAATATTTGTTAGTTAAAAAATAATTAAATGTTATATACAGCATAAATTTTTATGTCTTCACTTCTGTGATCCTTATTCTGGTGGCCTCTCAGCAAGAAGCTGTGCTGCAATCTCCAAATCGTGTGGTTCGAATCCTCCAGTTGCTCTGGAGAAGACCTCTCGTGAGATTAACAACCCTTAAAAACCCATCAGAGGGTTAACTGTGGGTCAGTTTTGACTGGATGGTATACAAAAATGGTAACTATGATAAGACATTGTTATGCTACTTTAAAGTTAACTGGAAAGTCAACATGTTAAGTGTTAACATGTATCATATGCCTATCTTACATATATTGAACTTATTTTAAGGGTCTCAACTCAGAAAAAACATAGAATTATAAAAGTTGGAGACATTTTAAAACTATATATGCTATTAATTTTTAACAGAGTAATCTGAGGTTCTTAAAGAAGTGTCTTGCTCAAGGTCACAAAGGTAGTAAATAATACAGGACATAGCAAGGAGTCATGTACAAATGTTCAAAAAACGACTAACCTCTGTTGTGTTGGGCAAAGAGCTGAGCAAAGTTGCTAAGCATGCATGACTGATTTTCACTCTGAGAAACTTGTAATAAAATTCTACAACATTATCAGCACCAACTTATTACTGATTTCACATGAAATGTTTGCTAAAATTTATTAATAATTTCTTTCCATTATGAATTTAAAGTATAATTAAACATTGATAGCCATTATCAGGACTAAACACATGGTCTATGCATCTCTGCTGGTAAAGTCGACATCTGAACTGTACTGATGATAAAAGAGAAAGAATAAACAAAGTGAAGAGTTGACATCCATGTGCTGCTGGAAATATTACATTATAGAGTTGGCTGGATATCTGAAAGTTACAGACCTACAATTCTGCCTCTGTGAAAGTAGCAGCTGGCTGAGGTATGGGCACAAAGAGAATGATGAATGAAACCAGGATTTGATGTGGAGTGGAATATGAAGAACAAATATTTTAATTCTTTGTGGAAGGCTTTATTTCCTCCTACTTTTTCAAAGAAGGTAAAAAAAATAAAAAAGCTTCAGAATGCTGTGTGCTCTTTTTAGTTCTGTCTACCAAATTACCTTTTTACTATTTCTCTCATTTACTTCCTATGAGATTTAGCCTTAACTCATGGTCATTTTCACAGTGTCCTAGCAGATGCATTCAGTGATTCTGAGGCAACTTTTATAAAAAAATTTAAGAAATGGGATATATTATTGTTACCTTTGCTTTTTTGTTTGTTTTGTTTTCATTTCATCTGCAAAATGTGAAAAATATTTTTTAAAAATATTATTTATATTACTCAAAACATATTTTTTTAGAAATTGTATATTATGACCCTTCAATTACATTTATTTTATATGCTATATAACTTTATGCTTTTGAGACATATATATAGACATGGAGAAATACATAATTAGAATCATGGTATATAAATTTTGTATCTCTGCTGTTATCTTAGAAGATAAGTCTTACCTAAGATTAAGATCTGCAAAAATCTTTGAGATTATCAGTGATATTTTATATTTTCCACATTCTTTGGGGATGTTTTGGAAAAAGACATCATGCTGAGAAAATCAAGGATTAGAGAGTGA
>NW_006400132.1:1682024-1697062 GCF_000299155.1 Elephantulus edwardii
GCCGTCCACTCGGGACAGAACAGGACCAGCAGTTTGGGGGTCCTTCAAGAGCAAGAGTAAGAACCCAAGGTGGATTGACATTGTTACTGTAACAACGCATATCGGATATCATGAAACTTAAATAGGATAAGAAAAGGTTCAGATGTGTTGTTTATATGTTCTTTCTGGGTCCTAATCAATTAAATCACACTTAATAAGATGAAGAAGTTAATTCTAAGACATTATTAACATCTACCTCAAAGGTGAGGATGATGGAACTTCATTTCACATGTTTAGGGATGCTATCAGGAAAACTCAGTCCTTAGAGAAGGATATAATGCTTGGAAAAAATAGAGAATCATCCAAGGAAATGAAGACCCTTCCTCAACAAGATAAATTGCACACCGACTCTAAAACAATGAGCTTGAGTACTACAATGTCTAAGATGTATTGTTCAAAATGTATTTTCTAGTCATTCATTGTTAACTGTTTTGTGCTGAAGTATATTCTATTAAAGAGATAAGATTAGGGTAGGACACAAGAATCACCCTAACAGACACTTACATAAGCTCTTGAGAACTGAATTCTAGTATTTTTGGAGGAATGGTGGAGGTACACACTATCTTTGAATACTGGGACACAGCATCAAGATTGACAGTTCACCAGTCTCTGTAAAATGATCCTGTATCACCTACAATGACATGAGTCATTTCCCTGACAGGTCTAGGTCTCTGAGAGACTTTCAGTGTACCACTAAAACCAAGGGACATAGGAGATTTGAAGAACGAACTAAGTAGGGATTGGTAATATGAGAAATTATAGGATTTTAAAGCAGAGGATATTACCATATATATTTGTCATATAGGGACCTTTCCAGAGTTCTAAAGAACAATGACGTCAGTTTAGAGATTAAGGTGTGCCTGATTCAGAACATGGTCTTCTTAATTGCTTATTGTGTGTCTGAGAGCTGGACAGTGAATAAGGTTGACAGAAGTAAAATTGATGCCTTTCAGTTGTGATTCAGGAAAGGAGTATTGAACATATCATGAACTGTCAATAGAACAAAGGTGTTGAGTAGAGAGGGTCAAAGGACTGTTTCTTTGAGGCAAGGGTTTTGAATTTCTGTCTCACATAAATGAAAAACAGGAGGATGAGCAGTAATAACAAAGGATGAAGGAATGGATAAATGGACCATAAATAGTGGGGGAAATCTAAAAATATGTTAATACCTGAAGAGTAACTCAAAGCAAGGGAATAACATTCTCCAACTAAACATGAGTCCAGGAAAGCAAAGACATTATTTAATGGTTTAACATAAAAAAATGTTAAATTTAATCTGTTTATTTGGATGTACATGATGGGTACTGATGTTTCTTCTATGTTGTAATGTTGATACATATTATAAAAAATGAATAATGAATAATATAATGATGGGTTACACAGTGTATTTAGAGGAAGAACGGAAGCCTGACTGTAGCTAATGCTGACTGGATGTGCTGTACTGAAAGAAAAAGATTTGCTCTGGAGGAACGCTTGTTGGAAGCAATAGAACTACAAGACATGGAACTTAGCCTGGGGAAAAATTGAACCCATCCAATAGCTGAGGAGATTTACATTTGAATGGATTTGTAGATTCACTTTGGATTTTTTAATTGAAGATATTTACATTTGTAAGCATACAAAAATGAAGAAACAGTCTTATTTGTATGGGTTCCACAGGCACTGTTAATCTATTATGCACAGATAAAGTTTATCTATAAGCTTGAGGCATAGGGAGTCAAGGGGATCCCTCTCTTACTGACTTGGCCCCTTGTGGGAGCTAAGACTGAGCGGAGAGACTTATTGATCTTGAATACAGAAAGAAGTGTGGACTCCTGATTTTACAGCTGATAATTATTTGGATCTAGCCACTGAAGGCTGGAAATTTATTGACTGGAACCCTAGCAGACAAAGATAAGATGCTTCATGCTGTGAGCTAGTGTTGATTGCAACCTGATGGCTAACTGTTGACTGAACTTTGCTTATGAATTCAAATGTTAAATCTTCCAACAAAACAGAAAATTCTTCAGTGAAAGGACAATCTTTGTTTTTTTCAGAGTACTGATTTCACAGGAATTGTTAACTAAAAAATTATCTATCAAAAATGGGGAGAATAAGGCCTGATGAATAAAGTTGCTGGATTGCATGCTTTTTATTAATGTAGTTCATATTTTGATAGTGAAGGGAAAAGTAACTCTTAAAATATGAAGGTCTCAAATCCTACTACATAGCAGTAGTAACCAAAACAACACAGTACTTGTACAATGACAGGAACATACACCAATGGAAAAGAATTTAGAACCCAGAAATAGAGCCAGCTATCTATGGTCAACTGATATTTGAAAAGGAAACTAAACCTATCAAATAGGGAAATGACAACTTCTTCAATAAATAGTGCTGGCAAAACTGTACTGCTACTTGCAGAAAGCTGAAACAGGATCCATATCCCACACCAAACACAAAAGTCAATTCAAGGTGGATCAGAGACCTGGGAGTAAAGCCTATAACCATAAGCTCATCAGAGACAAACTAGGATCAAGTTTAGATGGCCTAGTCTATGGGATAAAGAGACTGCCAAATATAGGCAGAAATTCACAATCTGGAGAGGATAAAATTGATGAATGGGGACTTCTAAAAAGTAAATCCCCGTGCTCATCAGAAGCATTTTCCAACAGAGTGAAAAGAAAACCCATTGAATTGGAAAAAAAAAAAACAACAAAACCATTTGGCAATATAATTTCAGACAAGGGTCTCATATCAAAAGTTTACAGAATCCTACTGGGCCTCTATGAGAAAAAGACTGACAACAGAAATACAAAATGGGCAAAAGAAATGAAAGACTTTTCACAGAAGAAGATATTCAGATGAGCAACAGACACATGAAGGAATGTTAAAAATCACTGGCAATAAGAGAGTTGCAAATCAAAACCATAATTAGATACCATCTCACTCTAGTAATAGTGGACAGCAAATAAGAAATGTTGGAGAGAATATAGTAGTGAGATAGAAACTCTTATACATTGTTGGTGGCATTATAAAATGGTACAACCATTCTGGAATGAAGTTTGGTGCTTCTTCAAAAAGATGAACCTAGAAGTTCCCTATGACCCAGCTATTCCACTGCAAGGAATATATCCCGAGAGAATGACAACTGAGGAACAAACGGAGACTTTTATGGTACATTGACTGGATAGAATACTACACAGCACCCAGGAGTGCTAATTTTATAAATTATTGCCTAACTTGGGAAGGACTGGAGAGTATGATGGTAAGTGAACTAATCAGTCCCATAAACAGAAATACTGTAAAAGACTATTACTGTAGAACTAGTATGAGTATCCAAGGTGGGTGAGGGGGAGAGCAGAGGGGTGAGGGTGGAGGCAGGGAGTGGAGGGTGTATCATAGGATCGCACAATTTGATATGTGTGGGGGTGAAGGAAATAGGAAAGATCTGACGTGAAAAACATAATATACCAACTTTATAAATAAACATGGATAAAATAAAAATGAAAAACCTCGAAAATCATTAAAATATGAATGAATAGAAAAGACAAGGGCTATCAGTGGTGTCAAAAATTTATTGTTCAACTGTTTAAAATACATAACAACATTATTAGTATAATTGGACCACCAAGACCAAAGATGTTAGAGTCACAGAGTTCTGACAGGGTGAAAGCCATGAGAAATAAGCGGTTATGTTTAAAAAGAAATTTTAATAAACAATGTTCTTATATCTTAAAAACGTGGAAAATAGACTTGATTTAAAATATGTTAGTCATAAATGCATGACACTGGCTCCAAATTATCATTAAGTATATTTTGTATTATGGAATACAAAAACTATCCCTTACCCCCATGGACTGTTACACCGGACAGTCAAAGCCCCCCACTATTTTAACATCCCCATTTACTGGCTGAATCAAAAAAGAAACAACCAGCAAATGATCTCACCTCTTAAAAAAGAAAAAAACAAAAACATATTTACATTTAAAAATTGAATGGAATTGGATTTCCTTCTTAAAAATGTTTCTAGAGCTACTAAACAACTTGTACTTACCAAACAGTTGATAAAAATATTCTTCTGGATTTTACAAGATGGGAAATATAGAAACCACTGATAAAATATGGTTGTTATTATGTGCCATGTCTTTACTTGCGACACATAGCAACCCTCTGTACAACAGCTCTGAAAAATGCCCTATCCTGAGCCAATCTCACTAATTCCGACACACTATCCTGCATTGCCCCAGTTACTGTATCAATCCATCTCATCTGGAGTCTTTCCCTCCTGCACTATTTCAAGCATAATGTCCTTCTCCAATGACTGGTCTCTCCTGGCAATGTGCCCAAAGTATGTGAGATGAAGCTTCAAAATCCTGGCCTCTGGAGAGAATCTTGGTTTCTCTCTCTCCAAGACAGACCTGTTTGTTTTCTTGGCAGTCCACGGTATGTCCAAGACTTTTCTCCAGTACCACAGTTTGAAAGCATTGATTGTTTCTTCTGTCATCCTTCATCATTATCCAGCTCTCTGAAGCATGGCCTGGATCAGGCAGACCTTAATCTCTAGACTAACATTGTTGCTTCTCAGTACTCTGGAGAGGTCATGACAGCAGAATTTCCCAGTACAGTTAGTCTGTTGATATCCTGACTTCTGGTGGCAAGTGTGTTGACTGTAGAGCTGAGAAAGCAGAAGTAGTTAACAACCCTAATCTCTTCTATCCAGATAACTAAGTCAAATCATAGTTCCATTTTCAGTCTTATTTTCCTAGTTAGGTAGAGCAGTGTTAAGGATTTAGTGTTAATAATATTTTCCTTAGCCATTGAGTTTGACTTCGTCATGTGAATAGGTGGAAATATATGAATAGTGTGTTAGCCTATCCACAAGGAGAATGGATACTCTCAGTGAGAAGATTGATTGGCAGATTTTAATAATCTCACCATCATCAAAGAAGCAAGTAACTGTCATCTATCCTTTGTGGACAGAGATTCTTGCACCCATCAGACCTACAAGAGAGCAGGAGCAATTGAATCAGAGGACCAGAGATTTAACATGAGACAGAGCTAAACATGGGTCTGCTACCCTACAGAAGTAGAACTAGAAGTCTTGGAACAAGTCTATTGGAAGACTGAGGGAGATAGCCATAACTTGCCTAATTAAGAGTTTTGTTGTTATTGGTATGTATCATCAGTTGAATACGATTCATAGAGACCCTATGAAAAACAGATCTGAAGCTTGTCCTATCCTGTGACATCTTCACATTTCCTGACTCATTAGAACCCTTTGCAACACTTACCAGATTAATCCTCCTGGTCGAAGGTCTTTCTTTCCCTCTGTCTCAAACCCTCCACCATTCATAGTAACATGTATCTTTCCAATGAATTGCCCCTCCTAGGAACTTGTCCATCATATATGAGACAAAACCTCAGCATCATTGCCTCCAAAGAGCACTCTGGCTGAACTCTCCAAGAAATATTTGTTTGATCTTTTGGTTATTCATGAGATGTTCCGTGCTCCTTTCCAACACCAGAGCTCGAAGGCATCAAGTCTTCTGTCATTCTTATTCATAGTCCAGCTCTCAGATGCCTAGCAAGTGATCAAAAAGATCATGGCCCGAATTAGACACATCTTAGTTCTCAAAATGACACCATTACTCCTTAATAATTTGGAGAGCTTGCTAAGTGCACTTTCCAGTGCAATGTGTCACCTTATTTTCTGACAGCTGGTAACAAGAATGTTAATTGCAGATCCAAGTAAGATGAAGTTTACGGTTTCAATCTCTTCTCTATGCATTATGATGTTGACTGTTGGTCTAGTGATAATATTCAGATACTCAACAATTTGTGTTATGCAGATAACACAATCCTGCTTGCTGAAACTGAGGAGAAACTGAAGCACTTGCTGCAGAAGATCAAGAAATTCAGCCTTAAATACAGCTTGATGCTCAACATCAAGAAAATAAAGATTCTCATCATGGGGTCGACTAGCAGCATCATGATAAAAGGTGAAGAGATTGAGATTGTTATCAGCTTAAGTTTGCTTATCTCCACAATCAACACTCTTGGTACCAGTAGCCAGAAAATCAAAACACAAATTGTTTTGGGAAAGTCTACTTTCTGGGCCCTCCAGAGTATTGAAGAGCAACGTTGTCAGTCTGGAGACTAAGATGTGCCTGATCCAGGCCATTGTTGTTGTTTTGTACCATAGAGTTGGAGCCGACCTATAGCTGACACTCCAGTGGGGTTTTAGAGGCAGTTAATTGCACAGAAGGCGATTGCCTATTCTTCTTTTGAGGAGCAGCTGGTGACCTTGAACTGTGTGAGTTCAATTTTTCAGAGCAGCACCTTGCCACTAGGCCTCCAGAGCTCTTGGTAATTACGTGCTATGCTTAAGAAAGCTAGAAAAAAACTAGCGATGATAGAAAGATAATTGATGCCTTTGAGCTGTGGTGCTGGAGAAGAGTATTTAACCATGGACCACTATGAGAACATACAGGTTTGTCCTACAGAAGGTGAAACCAGGCTTCTCCTTGGAGGCAAGAATTTCCAAGCTTTGCCTGACATACTTAGGGTATGTTGCCAGGAATTACCAGTACTTAGAAACTGAAATGATTAAAAGGAGAGGGGCTTGATGCTTTGAAGAGTGGAGAGTAGCTGAAAATCAAGAAGATCCTCAGCCAGGTAGATTGATACGGTGGCTGATGTAAAGGGCTTTTGTGTGTCAGGAAATGTGAAGATGACACAGAATTGAACAAGGTTTAGATCTTTTGTTCATAGGGTCACGAGTCTTACTTGACAGTACTTAATAACAACAACAAAGCAGTAAGATTTGTATTTTGAGGAGAATAAAGAAGTGGAGTGTGGGGGGCATGTCTGACAAGATGGGAATTGTTTTTTGTGTTTTTAATGTTGTTGACAGGTACAGTTTCCCTTTTCTGAAGCTGTTAAAGATCAAATATGGTCATCTACATGTGGCACTTGCTTTTTTTATATAATGTCAATCCAACTCATTGGGAATCTTTCTTTCATTGATCCTCAAAGTTTCAAAGCATGATTTATCTTCCCTAGGAATAGCTTCTCCTAGAAACATGTCTGAGGTATGAGGTAGAAAGCTTCACCATCCTTACTCCAAGGAACATTCTGGGTTTGTTTCCCATGATGTACCTGTTTGCTCTTTTGGTAGGTCATAGGATATTTAATGCATAGGATATTCAATACAACACCACAACTCAAAGTCATCAGTCTTTCTTCTGTTATCCTTCTTCATTGTCTAGCTCTCTGACATGTAGCAAGAGATTAAAAAAATAAAGGCTTGAATAGGGTACATTTTGGTCTTCAAATTGACATCACTCTTCTTCAGTATTTTGGAGAGCTCCCTAACAGTAGGCTGACCCAAAGCTATATGTATCTTCATTTCTTGACTGGTATAAACTATATTGATTGTGGATTCAGCAAGATGAAATCATTGACAATTTTAATCCTTACTCCATCTATCCTGATGTTGCCTGTTGTCTCAGTGGTAAAAATTTTGTTTTCTTTATGTTGAGATGTAATCTATATTGGAAGCTGTAGTCTTTGATCTTCTGCAGCAAGCATATCAGACTCTCCTCATTTTCAGCAAGCAAAGTTATGTCTTCTGTACAACAGATTATTGATGATATTTTCTCTGTTCCTCATGCCACATTCTTTATAGATTTAGCCTTCATTTATTTTTTGTTTAGCATACACGTTGAATAGATTTAGAGAAAGAATACAACCCACCCATGGACAACCTTCCTGATTTAAATATTACAATATTCCATTATTACATTCAGACAAAAGTGTCTGTCAAGATATAGATCTTGTATGAGTACAATTAAATATTCTAAGACAACCATTCTTTTCAATATGAGTCATAGTTTGTTAGATATTCTTCTGATATACTCTGCTTTGAGTTAGGATTCGTCAGACATTAGCAGTGATATCCCTGATGTTACAATCTCTTCTAAACCCAATTTGAACTTCTGGCAATTCCCTGCCAATGTACGGCTCCAGTTGTTTGAGATGATCTTCAGTACTATTTTACTTGCATATGAAATTAATGATTTTATTAGATAATTTCAATATTCTGTTGGATTATGTTTCTAGGGAATGTGAGAAAATATGGCTCTCTTCCAGTCAGTCAACCAGATAGCTGTCCTCTAAATTTTCTGGCAGACTGTTGAATACATCAAAGTTGTATCAGCTAGTTGAAATGTGTCCATTTGTATCCTATCTATTCCTGTGCCTTATTTTCTGCCAGGATCTTCAGGGCAGCTTGAACTTCTTAATCTGTTACCATTGGCTTTTGTTCATATGACTTCCTGAATTTTTCAGCATGTACCAATTATTCTTGGTGCAGTGATTCTGTATATTCTTCTCAACGTTTTTGTAAATGCTTCCTGGATCATTAAAGATTTTCTCTATGATGTCCATTATTTTTGCAGCTCTAGGCTTTAGTTTATTTTTCAGTTCTTCAGCTTGAGAAACGTCAAGAGCATTCTTTCCTTTATATTCCCCTTCTCAAGCTCTTTGCACATTTCATTATAATGCTTTGTCTTCTCAAGCTGTCATTTGAAACAATCATTTTAGCTCTGGAACTCTTATTCTCTGTTGGTAGGAGTATAAAATGGTTCAACCACTATGGAAGACTGTATGGTGCTCTCTCAAAAAGTTGCGAGTAGAAATACCATTTGACCCAGCAATTCCATTACTGGAAATATACCCTAAAGAGACCATAACTGTCACACAACCATATGTATGCACTCCCATGTTTATTGTGGCTTTGTTCACAATAGCAAAGACTTGGAAACAACCTAAGTGCCCATCAACAAATGAATGAATAGAGAAGCTGTAGTATATTCATACAATGGAATATTACACTGCATTGAAAAACAAGGAACTCATGCAATATTATTCAAAATGGGTGAGCCTGGAGGACATTATGCTGAGTGAAATATCTCAGTCACAAAAGAACAAGTGCTGCATGATGCCACTATTATATAATGGGACTGACCTCAGGTGTGGAGTGAGACTGAGAAAAATTGGATAAATTATGTATAGTGCATTGAAATAGATGAGGGAGAGAACTGTTTGAAAGCAATATATGATTGAGTATTATGGTTACGACAAGAGAACAGAATGAAGGTTGCATAAAGGAGTGTACTCCGAGGCGGTGGGGAGGATTCTATATCAATGAAATAATTTTTCTTTTACCTTGCAAAGAGAAGTGCAAACTCGGGTGAATGTGTGGGCAGAAAGAAAAATGCAACAATGAATGTATGGAAATCCAAAATATCTGTAAACATTCATTAAAATTAATTTTTAAAAAGTTATTTAAAAAAAGAATATGTCTTGTCTCCATACCTTTTCAAACCATATGTAGAACCGATAATTTTGGAAGCTGGGCTTTATGAGGAAAATTGTGATATCAGAATAGAAAGAATATTCATCAACAACCTGCATTATGAAAATGACACAATCTTGCTTGCCTAAAAGGAGAGCCTGAATTGTTTGCTGCAGAAGGTCAAGGATAGTAGTCTTCAATATAGATTGAAGCTCAACATCAAAAAACAAAAATTCTCACCAATAGACCAACTGGAAGCATGCTGATAAATGGAGAGGAGATTGGGATTGTTCACAATTTCAGTTGCTCAGCTCGACAATCAGCACTCTTGGCAACAGCAGTCAGGAAATCCAAAGATGAATTGCATTGAGAAAATCTTCTTTGTTTCTCCAGTGCTAAAGAGCAGTAATGTCAGTATAAAAACTACCAAGAAGCTCCTGATTCAGGCCATGGTCTTTGCAATTACTTGCTGTACTTCAGAGAGAAGAAAAATGACTAAGGATGACAGAAGAAGGACTAGCCACGACAGCATACCTCCCACCATCAATCAGGTCTCAAACGTCACTTCTTCAGCCAAGTCATCCTAATCACCCATAGCAAGTAGCTCCTGCTGAGTACCGTTGAGTGAGGTGCTAGAGAAGAATGTTGAGCATTCTATGGCCTGCCAAGAGAACAAACAGGTTTGTCCTGGAAAGGGTGAAACCAAGTTGCTCTTTGGAGGTAAGGATTTTCAAGCTTTGTCTCACATACTCTGAGCATGTTGCTAAGAGGAATCAATCATTGGAGAAGGACATCATGTTTGAAAGAGTGGAGGGAGAGAGTAAGAGTTGAATTGACAGAGAAACTGGAGTAATGGAATGTGTTAGAGACAGTGAGAATGGCTCAGGATAAAATAGGGTTCAGAGCTATTGTACATAGGTTGGCTATGAGTCACAAGTGACTTGACTATTACATAACAACAAGAAATCTATGTCTTTATGTTATAATGTTAACAAAGGATATTGAATATTCCATGTATTGCCAAAAGAACATACATGTATGTCTTGGAGAAAGTACAACTATAAAGTGCCTTAGAGGCAAGGATGATAACAAGTTATGGGCATGATATCAAGAAACATCAGTCCTTGGGGTAAAAGGTTTCATACTGGGGAATTAGGTGATCAGCAAAGCAAAGCCAACCCTCAAAGAGGTGAACTGGCACAGTGATTTGTAGCAATGGAGTTGAGCACAAGAGCAATAAAGAAGATAGCACAGGATTGGACAGGGTTTCAAATAGGCATGCATAGGATCACGATGAGGTTTGAGTTGGAGTAGACTCAAAGGCATCTAAAAGAAAAAGAAGCTGTGCAAGTCCATGAATATGCCTATACATTGACTTCTTAAAAAATAGATATATGATTTTTCTTATAATTTTCTAAAACATGTATCTTAAAAAGTAGAGATGGTGAGGGAGCTCTGGTGGCTTAGTGGCAAGACACTGCACTGCAATCCCAGATGTATGCAGTTCAAATCCACCAGATGCTCTTCTGGAGAAGGAGGGGCAATCTCCTCCTGTACCATTCAGATCCGATTTGATGGTACACACACACACACGCGCACACACATGTAATAAAAAATTTAAAAAAAGAGTAGAGATGAGTACAATTTTCACTAAAATGTTTTAACGCAAAGAATTAATAAACTCTCAACTAAAAGCTTTAAGAACCAGAAGATAGCATTTAAAAGTAAGTACAAGAATGTATATAAAAACAGCCTATGTTTAGGAATCAAGCAGATATGAATTAGACTTTTGGTTTTGAATTAGTTAAATATGTGAATGAATTACTTAACCACTTAGAATTCAATTCTCTTCACTTTAAAATATAAAATTTATAAAATCCTGGTTTTTAATTACTGAAAGAATAAAAATTGTATCACAGTTGATAAATAACTCTAAATATTTATATTTATAGCCCTCAACAAGTAATTCCTCAGAAATTACCTACTATTCATCAGAAACAAGGTGTTTCTAACTCACTGACAATGTGCATATTTTTTTAATTCCTCAAAAAATTATGTCACTTTTAAGGTCAGTAAACCACAGTGCTTAAACTTCAAGTGTACCAATTTCTATAATAGAAAAAAATTGCCTATGAATATGCTAAAATAATTTAAATTTACATTGATTAGAAATATTTGAGTACAAATAAATACCAATTTTATGTAATATAGCTATTAACTTCTATTTTTACTAGGGAAAATATATATTCATTTGAATATATATATATTCAAACAGAAATGCATAATGAGATTAGTGACTGTGTTTCAATATAAAAATAATTATTAGAAGCTATTATTTCAATAATTCACATTATAACCAGTTTTAACTATCATTGTCATTCCAATGATTGTTTGAATCTTCGTTATTAATGGGAAAGGAATCAATACTTCCAAATGTGATAAATTAATAATAAATTATAAAATGAATTAAAAAATCAGTTTCACAGTTATATTTTTCTTTCAAGTTAATTTTAACTTATGATTTTCAGTCCAGCCATAATTTGTTCAAGTAGCTTTTGTTGAACACTCATCTAATTGAAATAATCAATCACCAAACTTTATTAGAGGTTTCATAATTATGTGCTTTCAGGAATGAAAATCTGGAACTTTAAAATTATGATTTATATATGCAGCATGTATGACTACTTTTATCATCTCATAATATAGAAAGTATAAATATAGATATGTACTGGTTTTAGATTACAGAGTTTCTATTAATTTAGATTAACTTTTGATGTAGAAGCTACTTTGTTAATAGTTTGATGACATAAAAATTATATATTTATATGCAGTTTTATTTTGTGAGTTTTAAAATATTTATAATACTCATTATCATTGAATTAAAACTTCCAGTATCAGTCCAGTGGGGTTTTGAAGACTGTAAATCACACTGGAGGAATCCCCCAATTTTTCTTCCAAGGAGCTGCTGAAGGATTTAAACTGCAAGAGAGATGTGGCCTTTGTGTTATCAGTGGAACCTTTTATGTAGGTACATGTAATGGTAATTGTGGCAATTTTGCTTTATAATGGTTTTTTTTTTTCCACTAAAAATTGAGGCAAGGTATTTCTATTTGTTGTTGTTTGTTGTTATGTATTGTCGAGTCGCTTGTTACTCATAGCGACCCTGTGTACAACAGCCCTAAACTCTGCTTTGTCCTGTGTCAATTGCACCATCTCTGACACACCCATCCCAATTGCCCCAGTCACTGAATCAATCCACCTCATAGAGGGCCTTACCCTCCTGCGCTGTCCTTCCATCCTCCCAAGCATGATGTCCTTCTCCAAGGACCTGTCCCTCCTTACAACATGTTCAGAGTATGTTAGATGGAGCCTCAGAATTCCTGCCTCCAAGGAGCAGCCCGGTACTCAGCTCAAAGGCATCACTTCTCCTTCTATCCTCCTTAGTCATTGTCCAGCCTTTGATGCATAACAAGTGATTGCAAAGACCATGGCCTGTATCAGACACATCTTAGTCTCCAGAGAGATACCATTGTTCTTCAGTACTTTGGAGAGCTCCCTAACAGCAGACTTTCCCATCGCAGCACGTCTTTTAATTTCTTGGCTGCTTGTGCCGAGAGTGTTGACTATGGAGCCAAGCCAACTGAAGCTGTGAACAATCTCAATCTCTTCACCATCCATCCTAATGCTGCCAATTGGCCCAGTGGTGAGAATCTTAGTCTTCTTGACATTGAGCCTCAATCCATATTGGAGGTTGGAGTTTTTGACCCTCTACAGAAAGCGCTTTAGGTCCTCAATTTCAGTAAGCAGGGTTGTATCATCTGCATATTGCAGATTGTTGATATATCTTCCACCAATCTTGACCCCACATTCTTCCTCATTGAGCCCACACTCCCAGATAATCTGTTCTGCATACAGGTTGAAAAGATATGGAGACAGGACACATCCATGCATTAATGATATTGTTCAATAATTTCCACATTTTGTTGGATAACCTTTCTTAGGAATGAAAAAAAAAATAACTTCTCTTTTCCATTGACTCTATCATATGATACTTCATAAAATATTTCAGTGTTGACTAATTCTTTTTGATGTGGTGATTAAATATATTCTCTCTATCTTCCTTTGATGCTTCCAAGATTATTCAAGATTTTCCCCATAACATCTCTAAGTATTGCAATTTGAGGCTTGATTCTACTTTTCAGTCCTTCATCTTGAGAAATGCTGAGTCAGTTCTTCCCTTTTTATTTTCCTACTCTAATTCTCATTTTAACATTTTGCTTTATCTTCTCAAGTTGTCTTTTTAAATCTTTCACTACAAAATTTCTTCCCTTTGCTTTGCAACACTACAGTAAAAATTTTATGGTCTCTTCATTTTTATTTTTCTTTGTTCTTTGTCTTTGTAGTTATTTCTTACTCTACTCATGAATGATATTCTTAATGTCATTCCCCGTCTAACCTGGTCTTTGATCATTAGTGTTAAAAGAAGCTGATTTAGGCCCATGTAGGTCTCAAAAGAAAACTATCAAGGCATGTAATAGTCAAATTTTCCAGAATCAAATTAAGGAGAGAATCCTAAAAACAGATAGGGAACAGAAAAACCTGTAAAGTAGAGCAAATAAAATTAGGTGCCAATTTCTCAGCCAAAATTATGAGAAGAAGAAGACAGTGGTATAACATAACAAACACTCAAAGAACACAACTATTAATGAATATTAAACATAACAGAGGCTTCTTTTTAACAATATGAACTTGGAGACAATAAAACAATGTTTAAGTCTTTTGCTCATAGAGTCACTATGTGTAGGGATCGACTCTATGGCACTTAACAACAACCACCACCATATAGTAACCTTAAGATTTACTGTAAAATTATTAAGGTTTTTATTGATTTAACTTTATGGATATTACCATCTCGTGTATTGAATATACCATGGACTACTAAGAGAATGAATAGGTTTATCCTGGAAAGGGTGAAACCAGGCTCCTTAGAGGTAAGGATTCTGAAGCTTTATCTGACATAATCTGGACATGTTGCAAGGATGGATCAGTCCTTGGAGAGGGAAGTCATGCTTGGGAGACTGTAAGGGCAGCACAGGAGAGCAATACCTTTGATATGATGGATTGGTTCAGTGGCTGGGGTAGTAAGAGTAGGTGTTTCAGAGAAAATAAGATTGAAATAGGATAGAGCACAGTTTAGGCCTCTTGTTCATAGGGTCGCTGAGTTGCAGGAGACATGACAGTACATAACAACAACAATGAGATATTTCTTCTATACAGTAATGTTAAGATATATTGTTAAAAAGAAGCCTAGTTTTCTGGATTGCTGCTGCAACCTGATGGCTTGTTCTTGACTAAATTTTGCTTAAGGACGCAGATGCTAAATACTGTAACTGGAACACCAGATTCTTCAGAGAAAGGGCATTCTTATTTTTTCAGAATATTGGTTTGATTCAGATTGGCATCTTAGAAATTACCTACCTAAAATCAGGAGATTAAGGCATTAGGCTTGAGGTTGTTGGGTTGCATGTTGTTGTTGTTGTTATTAAGTGCTGTAGAGTCACAGGTGACTCATAGGGACCCGATGAAGGATAGTCCTCAAAGCTTGGGTGTCTTTCATCCTCTTTCCAGGTTCATAGGGTTTCCGGAGGCAAGCTATTAC
>NW_006400132.1:1698777-1700645 GCF_000299155.1 Elephantulus edwardii
TCTTTCATCACCATAGGCTCTTGCTCATATGTTGTTTCATGAAATTCTTCTGTGTCTTCAAATTCTTTTCGATACAGTGATTCAGTATATTCCTTCCATCTTCTTTTAATACTTCTGGGATCATTTAATGTTCTGCCGAAAGCATCCTTGATTATAACAATTCTAGGTTTGAATTCGTACAACAGAACAACAGAACCATAGAATCTAATCTAGTACAACTCATTGGAGAATCTAATCTAGTACAACTCATTGGGATCCTGTGAATAAAAGATCTGAACTCTGTTTTGACCTGTGCCATCCTCATATTCTTGATGCACAAGAGACAATTGTGGCAGTTACTATGTTAATCCACCTGGTTGAGGGTCTTCCTCTTCCTTGCAGACCCTCTATCCTTCCCAGCATCGTGGTCCTCTCCAAGGAATAGCCCCTCCTAGCAATATGCCTTAAGTACTTGAGGCAAAGCCTTATTATTCTTGTTTCTAAAGAGCATTCTGGCTGCACCCTTCCCAAGAAATATTTGTTTATTATTTTGGGATGTTCAGTGCTTTCCACGAACACCACAGCTCAAAGTCATCAATTAATCTTCTATCTTCCTTATTCATTATCCAGCTCTCAGATGAATAGCAAGTGATCAGGACTATGGTCTGAATTAGTCACACCTTGGTCCTCAAACTGACCTATTACTCAACAATTTAGAGATGTCCTTAAGTGAAAGTATTCCCAATGCAATATATTTTCTTATTTCCTGACTGCTGGTACCAAGGGGGTTAATTGTGAATCCAAACTATATAAAACAGTTGACATTTTTAGTCTCCTCTTTATCCACCATGATATTGCCTATCAGTAAAGTGGTAAGAATCTTTGTTTTCTTGACATTGACATGCAATCTGTACTGAAGGTTACATTCCTTGATCTTCTGCAACAAGTACTTCAAGTCTTCGTCACTATCAGCAAGCAAGTGTGAGTCATCTGCGCAATGCAAGTTATTGATAAGTCTCCCTCTAATTCTTGTGCCACACATTATTTCACTGAATGTGGAAACTCTCTAACTATATAACTAATATTTCATGCAAGCAAAATACTGCTGAAGATAATTTTTTTACAAAATTATACTATATTACATAGATAGGGAACTTCAGAAGTTCAGGAAGGGTTAGAAGAGGTCATTGTTGTTGTTATTGTTATGTGCCGTCGAGTCGTTTGCAACTCATAGTGATCCTGTGTACAACAGCCATAAACCCTGCTCTATCATGTGCCAATCGCATTGCCTCTGACACACCCATCCCGATTACCCCAGTCACTGAATCAATCCACCTACTGCGCTGTCCCTCTACTCTACCCAGCATGATGTCCCTCTACAAAGACCTGTCTCTCCTTGCAACATATCCAAAGTGTGTCAGACGAAGCCCCAGAATCTTTGCCTCCAAGGAGTAGCCTGGTTTAACCCTCTCTCGGATGAATCTGTTTGTTTTCTTGGCAGTCCATGGTACATTCAATACTCTTCTCCAGCACCACAGCTCAAAGGCGTAAATTCTCCTTCTGTCCTCCCTAGTCATTGTCCAGCTCTCTGATGCCTAGCAAGTGATTGCAAAGACCATGGCCTGTATCAGGCGCACCTTCGTCTCAAAAGAGACACCGTTGCTCTTGAGTACTTTAGAGAGGTCCCTAACAGCAGACATTCCCATCACAATATGTTTCTTGATTTCCTGGCTGCTGGTGCCAAGAGTGTTGACTGTGGAGCCGAGCAAACTGAACCTGTGTGCAATTTCAATCTCTTTGTCATCCATCCTGATGCTACCAATTGGTCCAGTGGTGAGAATCTTTGTCTTCTTGACATTGAGCCTCAGTCCATACTGAAGGCTGCAGTC